>NW_027423567.1:0-52706 GCF_048934315.1 Petromyzon marinus
GTATAATTGCGGAATACCGTAACGAGTTAAACAGGCGTACGTTGTTAGCTTTGCGGGAGGGATTTTACTATTCGGGGGGTTTGTTTTGATGCTTGTGGGCTGCACAGAAGAACAGGGGGAGTTTAGAAATCCGCGGCAGCCGCAGTAATAACAGCGGCCGCGTTGGAAATCCGCGGCAGCCGCGGTAGACAGTTGGAATTGCCCGAAGGCAGCAGTAGCGGCGGAGTCTTGCGCTAGAAATCCGCGGCAGCCGAAGTAGGTTTCTGCGGCAGCCGCAGACAGGCGGGAGGAATATTGCGCTAGAAATCCGCGGCAGCCGCAGTAGGTATCTGCAGTAGCCGCAGACAAGCGGGGAGGAGGCTTGCGCTAGAAATCCGCGGCAGCCGCAGTAGGTATCTGCGGTAGCCGCAGACAGGCGGGGAGGAGGCTTGCGCTAGAAATCCGCGGCAGCCGCAGTAGGTATCTGCGGTAGCCGCAGACAGGCGGGGAGGAGGCTGCGCTAGAAATCCGCGGCAGCCGCAGTAGGTATCTGCGGTAGCCGCAGACAGGCGGGAGAAGTCTTGCGCCAGAAATCCGCCGCAGCCGCGATGTCTAAGGACTACTACAAGACGCTGGGCCTCGCGAGGGATGCGAGCGACGAGGACGTGAAGAAGGCGTACAGGAAGATGGCGCTCAAGTTCCACCCGGACAAGAACAAGGCGCCCGGGGCCGAGGAGCGCTTCAAGGAGGTGGCCGAGGCCTACGAGGTGCTGAGCGACGCCGAGCGCCGCCGCGTCTACGACTCGTACGGCGAGGAAGGTGCGGGGGCAGCCTGACGTGATGGGGGGGGGGCATGGAGGTAGAGGGGGGTAGGTGTGGGGGGGGGGGTACAGGGGTAGGTGTGGGGGGGTAGTAGGGGGTAGGTGTGTGGGGGGGGGGGTAGTACAGGGGGTAGGTGGGGGGTAGTACAGGGGGGGGCATGGGGGTAGGTGTGGAGGGGGTAGTACAGGGGGTAGGTGGGGGTAGTACAGGGGGTCGGTGTGGGGGGGTAGTAGTGGGTAGGTGTGGAGGGGGTAGTACAGGGGGAGTTTGTGGGGGGTAGTAGGGGGTGTAGGTGTGGGGGCGGGTAGTACAGGGGTCGGTTTGGGGGGGTGGAGTAGTACAGGGGGTAGGTGTGGGGGGCAGTAGGGGGGATTGAGGGGAGTGGGTACGGGGGGGTATTTAGGTGCAGTGAGGGTAGCTGAGACTTTTCGGGGGGGGAGGCGGGCACCCGTGGAGAGAATTGGGGGTCTGTGGTGGGGGTATGTGGGGTTGGTGGGGTGGGCTAAATGATAATGGGATGAGGACTGTGAGAGTCGAGTTCCAAGTGTCGGTTGATGATTATTGTGTGTGACCAGGTGAGAACTGTAGCTACCTGGGTGAGAGGATGACGGGGGGGGGGGTCTTTGTGTTGTTGTATTAGGGAATTAGAGAGGCTAAGGGGAGGGGGGGTTCCGTTGGGGGTAGACTTGGGGTTCCCGTGGGGATCCGCTAAGGGTCCGTGAGGAAGGCGTAGACCTGAGAGACCGCGACTCCCGGAGAGGGAAGTGATGAACAGGGAATGGTAGGGGACTCGGCGGTGGAAGTGAAACTCACGGAGTTCGAGGGAGGTAAAGGTCACCCGATGGGTGTAGGGGACTGGGAGTCCAATTGTTGAGCACCCCCTGCGCCACCCATGCCAAGGTCCCGTAGTCGAATCTGGCTTTCTGAAGCAGTTGACAGAAGCGGACGGTCCTTGTGGGTTCTGCTGTTACATGGAACGGTTGTAGTGGTGTCGGGCAAGCCGCCAATGGTTGGGGAGCCGTGACGTAGAGGGGCTGTGGGGGGGCACACGTGGTGGGGGTGGGGGGTCACGCGTGGGGGTCACGTGAGGGGGGGGGTCACGTGAGGCCGTGCGCTCGGAGAGGAAACCGGGAATGTTTTTTTCCAAAAACGCGAGACGCACTCTCGGCCTTCTGAGCTTTGCCAGATGCAGAGTTCCCGCTTCTCTGGGAGACCACACGGGGCCACGCACGCAAGCAGCTTTTTGGCTAACCATCGAACCAAGGATGGTCACCGCATCGCGCGCTTTCGGATGCGCTTCTGCGGCCGTCTGGAACGCTCTCCTTCCGATATTAGAAAGCCACTGGAGCTCTGCACTTTTAAATCATCTCGATTGACAAACTCACTTCTTTCGAAACTGCTTTTTGTGTTTTGTTTGTTGTCCTTCCCCCGCACCTCCGAGTAGCACGGTTGGCTACGTACGGTGGGAAAGACGTTTAACATACAGTACATACATACACGCGCACAGTCGGTACAGATGCATGGTGTGACACACGGTTACTCACACAGTTACTCACACAGAGATCAGAGGCTTATGTACAGGTGCGGACACGCTCGCGCAGACCATAGTTACTCACACCTCGCACAGTCCTACGCACGTAGACTACAACTACAGTCTCACGGACAAGACAAAGATCCCCGTATAGCCTTGACAGGCTGTTGGGGCAAGTGCTGTTAGTGAAGTAGCACCTATGAAGGCCGGCATGGCACATGAGGGGGCGCGGTGTGGTCGGCACAACTTCCGGCCGCCTTTGTCTCCCCAATGTTGTACACGGTCACAGCAGGGTTGCTCATTTGAGGCCGAGTTCGACCTCGTGGAGGCCCAGAACCGATTCGGATAATCGTCACCGACGCCGTTGGGCGTGAGCGGGAATCCAATTCTGGTCGCAGGGTTTACGCGCACACGCGACAGTCGCCAACGCATGGTCCGCCGTCTCGCACGGTCAAGCTTGCATGCGTCGTGTATTTACGGCTGTTTTTGCAGCCTCCTATCACGGTCCTCATCGGTCACACCGCATGAGAATGCGCCAGCATCGTGAGTGACCCACCCCTCGAGTAACCTCATCGACCCCCTCCCCCACTTCCCGTCATCCTCTTTCCCACACCTCCTAACCGAACAACCAGCTCCAAGCACCGAGCCGTCGGAACCCTTTCGGCCTCCGATTAGCACAGTTGGCTAACCAGCTCCAAGCACCGCGTGCGAGATATGAACTCGCCAGGTATACAGGAGGTCGTCTGTTCGATCGCCACCCTGACTCGCTGCTGTATATATTTGGAGTTTGCGAGTTCTCCTGTCCTCCGGTTTCTCACTCCACATTTTAGAAGCAACGTCACGCGTTTAAAGAGTGTTGAGCTGCTGCTGTACATTTCCACGTGATGATGAGCCACTTCTTCGGGCCGTTTATTTGTGATGGCCAAGGTCGCTTCTGAAAAAGAACACCCCCACCTAGCTCAGCGGGGCCTCACCTGGTGACGCGGAAAAATTTGTCTCCCGCAGGCCTCCGGGCACGGAGGCACCAGGTTCAACAGCGGCAGCAGCGGCAACGGGGCCACCTTCTTCAACTACAAGTTCCACGGCGACCCCCACGCCACCTTCCGCTCGTTCTTCGGCGACGGCGACCCTTCCGCATGTTCACGCAGAGCCGCGAGTCCATGGACACGGACGACGGCGGCGCCGGCGCCGGCGCCAACCCGTTCGGCCCCTTCGGTTTCGGCGGCATGCCGGGTATGGGCGGCATGCCGGGGATGCCGGGTATGCCGGGGATGCCGGGATGCCCGGCGCGTCCAGCAACGGCAACATCCGGTTTGGCGGCGTCGGGCCGGCGGGGGCCGGCGCCAGGGGCCGGCAGCAGGAGCAGGACCCGGCGGTGGTGCGCGAGCTGCCAGTGTCGCTGGAGGAGGTGCTCACGGGCTGCACCAAGAAGATGAAGATCTCGCGGACGCGCGCGGGCGCCGACGGGCGCTCGTCGCGCCGTCGAGGAGAAGATCCTGGAGGTGGAGATCAAGAAGGGCTGGAAGGAGGGCACCAAGATCACGTTCCGCGCCGAGGGCGACGACACAGGGCGCAGCATCCCCGCCGACGTCGTCTTCGTGCTCAAGGACCGCCCCCACCCCCAGTTCAAGCGTGAAGGCTCCGACCTCGTGCACGTCGCCAGCGTCTCCCTGTGCGAGGTCGGTGCGACCGCTCGCCTCGTGTTGTTTGCGCGGAAATGCACGGCCCGTGTAACAGCTCGCCCTGTTAACACCTTGCAGCTCGCCCTGTTCACACTTACAGCTTGCCCGTGTAACAGCACGCCCTGTTAACACCTTGCAGCTCGCCCGTGTAACAGCTCGCCCGTGTAACAGCTCGCCCTGTTAACACCTTGCAGCACGCCCGTGTAACAGCTCGCCCGTGTAACAGCTCGCCCTGTTAACACCTTACAGCTAGCCTGTGTAATAGCTCGCCCTGTTAACACCTTACAGCTTGCCCGTGTAACAGCACGCCCTGTTAACACCTTAGAGCTCGCCCGTGTAACAGCTCGCCCGTTGTAACAGCTCGCCTGTTAACACCTTACAGCTAGCCTGTGTAATAGCTCGCCTGTTAACACCTTACAGCTTGCCCGTGTAACACTCGCCCGTGTAACAGCCACGCCCTGTTAACACCTTAGAGCTCGCCCGTGTAACAGCACGCCCTGTTAACACCTTACAGCTTGCCCGTGTAACAGCTCGCCCGTGTAACAGCACGCCCTGTTAACACCTTAGAGCTCGCCCGTGTAACAGCACGCCCTGTTAACACCTTACAGCTTGCCCGTGTAACAGCACGCCCTGTTAACACCTTACAGCTTGCCCGTGTAACAGCACGCCCTGTTAACACCTTAGAGCTCGCCCGTGTAACAGCACGCCCTGTTAACACCTTAGAGCTCGCCCGTGTAACAGCACGCCCTGTTAACACCTTACAGCTTGCCCGTGTAACAGCACGCCCTGTTAACACCTTACAGCTTGCCCGTGTAACAGCACGCCCTGTTAACACCTTAGAGCTCGCCCGTGTAACAGCTCGCCCGTGTAACAGCTCGCCCTGTTAACACCTTAGAGCTCGCCCGTGTAACAGCACGCCCTGTTAACGCCTTAGAGCTCGCCCGTGTAACAGCTCGCCCGTGTAACAGCACGCCCTGTTAACACCTTACAGCTCGCCCGTGTAACAGCTCGCCCGTGTAACAGCTCGCCCTTTTAACACCGTACAGCTTGCCCTGTTAACACCTTACAGCTCGCCCGTGTAACCCTCTTAATACATCGCAAATCCACCCGTTCACTGATAACCGGCGCACGTACTCGCCCAATGTCTTACACGCTAGTCCCGCGACCGCATACCCGCCGCGTGACAGACACCCCCCCCCCTCCCCTCCCCCCGTGACCGGCCACGCGCTTTGCCTCGCAGGCCCTGTGCGGGGGCAGCGTCCGCGTGCCGCTGCTGGGCGGGCGCCACATGACGCTGGAGCTGACGGAGGTGGTGTCCCCGGGCTGGCGTCGCCGCGTGCAAGGGGAGGGCCTCCCGCTGCCCAAGGCCCCCGGGCGGCGCGGGGGACCTCGTGGTGGAGCTGAGCGTGCGCTTCCCCGAGCAGCTGGCCCCGGCGACGCGCGACGCTCTGCGCTCCCTCCTGCCGGCCTCGTAGCCTCGACCTCCTGACCCTGACCGCGACTTCCAAGCTCGGTTCCCAACCCCCCCCCCGCCCCCCCCCCCCAGCCTGACACCGTAATCCCAAATCGTTGACCCTCACCCCAAACCGATTGCCCTAAACCTTTACTCTACAATCTTTATTTGAAGCTTCTTTCGTGACTGGAGGAATCCATACTCTTTGGTTCTTTCGGTAAGTCACGTAGTTACCCTGACTCTAAACCCTATCCCCCCAGACCTTCAACCCATAACTATTAACGCCTCAGTCTGAATCCTAAACCCCTAGCTCTCGTCCCTGTACGCGCGACGTTCTCCGTCGGGAGAATGGGGGAACCAGGGGGACCGTGCTCAGCTAATGGACGAGGAGGATGGTGACGATGGTGCTCGTCTGTAAATCTCTCGATGGCCTCGCCCCACCCTCGTCCCTTCCTCTTCCATGTCTCCCCCTCCCTCACTCGTCCTCTTCCTTCCCAATCTTCTCTCGGTCTCTCTTGGTCCTTCAATCTCACCGTGCCCAATCCCCGTTTCCGATCCGTCTCCCTCCCTTGCCCCCCTCCACTAGAATCAACTTCCCCTGTACACGAAGCTGCCCCCCCTCCTTAAGCTCCCTCCGTTCCTCCCTTCGTGATCCCTAAAGTGGAACCTCTCTATCGCCGTCGCCCGTTCCTCAATCCTCCTTAGCACCGACACCCCCTTCCCCCCCCCCCCCCCCCCGATCGAAATCATTCCATTCCGTGTCGCCCATTTAGCGAGCTCGACGTCATCGAGCGGCTCGAGTAAAGGGGGGCGTTCTCCTCGTGAGCCCCAGAGGGGGACGCCGCCACTGATTGGTCCGAGCGTCCAAATTCCAGTTTCAGGGCCCTTTATTCTGATTCCAGGGCTCCGTTGTCTTCGCCCCCCGCGGCTGCCTTGCGCAAGACTCCCTTCCGCGGTGACCGCGTGGGAGTGACACCCCCCCCCCCCCCCATCCCGGTAAGCGCCGAACAGCCAACGGAGAAATACTACCAAAGTTGTTTCGACGGTAACCAAACACGAGCCGCTCGGGGCCCGTGGCTTCCAATCCATGTTCCGGGGCGGGTAGCGGGTGGTATCTAATGCTAGTTCCTGGGCCCTGCGCGGCATTCACTGTGTAGGAACAGTGGAGCGGCGGAGATGAAAGTAATGGTGGCGATGTGCTCTCTTGCGCTCCGCGAGAGTGTTAAAAGCTACCACTGTCGGTGTGTGTGCGCACGTGTACACACGTGCCATGTACGTGTGTTTGTGTGTGTGTATATATAAGCCCCGTGTACAAAAAATTGTTGCTTGAGCAAGTATTATGGCGTGTGTGTGTATATATATACAAAGTATATAAAATACATGACGGAGGCAAATCTATAGAGGGACGCTAGAATCTGCGTTGTTTGCGATCGTAAGATAGGCCCGGGCTTGTTCAACATTGCTAGGGCAGCACCTTGGTGCATGGCGTGTGCTCGTGTACACGTGTGCAGTCGCAAGACTCTGAAAGTTGTGTTTTTGGACCCCCCCCCCCCCGTTTAGTGGCACAGGTGTCTGGGAACTCGAGACAAACATCTCCAAATTCCACATTCCCATGGCAGGACCCAATCTGTTGAATAGGGTTGTGTGTTTGTATGTTGAGCTTCTTTCTCGCCGTCCGAAGCCAATCGGAGGTGCTGACGGTGGTACACTTTAATGACCCCAAATAGATGGTGATGTTTACGATAGGCCGAGTTGACCATAACCGAGCACTTAAACGGCGAGAGGGAGGGGTGGACGCGGCGAGAGAGGTGGGCGCAGGTCGAGGAATGACTCGCGGTGCCTGCGCGCGTCTGGACACGTGTGTGTGCGCAGACACGTGTGTGTGCGCAGACACGTGTGTGTGCGCAGACACGTGTGTGTGTGTGCGCAGACACGTGTGTGCGTGTGTGCGCGCAGACACGTGTGTGTGTGTGCGCGCAGACACGTGTGTGTGTGTGCGCAGACACGCACGGTGGCACTGGCTGGCCGCACCGCGCTACGAACCCGGCGACCCGGATGCGATAGCCCACCCACGGCTAGCACGTTTCACTCGCGATACCTTGACCCACCCTCCCATAAGTCAACTCTGGCTTTCAATCAGAACCTGGCACGTTAGCGACACCGGCACTGGGGGGGGGTTGTGGGGAAGACTCGGTACAGGATCCGGTAGTGGTGCTGGCTACACCGCCACTACCAACCACCTTCGTGTGCCATGCCGGCCTTCGTAGGTGCAGGGGGGTGCCGCGGTGGCCAGATGTTCGCTCCTTCGCCTGGGGTTCGATCACGACGCTGACGCCTGCTGCTGCTGTATATTTGGAATTTGCGTGTCTCTCTCTCTCACCGTGGTCGCGTGGATTTTTCTCCGGGTCCTTTTCCCCCTCCCACATTGAGAATCGACGTCGCGCGCTTAAGAGTATTTGTCTGCTATAAATTTTTACACGATGGCAAGGCACTTTGTCGCACGGTCATTTGTTGCCAGGCCACTTCTGCCTTTGTACTGGGCCTTACCTGGTCAAGTTACCGACTGCAATCATCCATAAATGTCTGTCCGTCCCGTGTGTGACTTCACAAGAGGCCCACCCTCCCCCCCCCCCCCCCCGTGTGACGTCACTCCACATGAGGCCCACCCTCATTAATATTCATGAGTGGGTGACGTCACTCCACATGCCGCACCCCTCCCCAATAATAATTAGTGGGTGACGTCACTCCACATGGGGCAACCCCCCCTCATTAATAATCATGAGCTGAACAATATACACCCGTCCTTGGACATAATAGAACTTTCCCCAGCAGCCTGTGTCGGATACACGGCAGGGGGGGGGGGCAGTGAGGGGGGGGGGCATCTGCATCTTCGTGTGAGCATTACACACACGCTGGCACGAGCCGCTGGTATTTGATCGCGTCGCTGATTTATACTCGGGCTGTCGGAACCAGCGACATTTATGGCAGTAGCGGCAACCATGTGCTCATTCCACCGAGCGCCCCCACCCACCTCCCGCCGCCACCACCGTTGACGAGCCGTCGTGGAACACGGACTCGGTGAGGCCTTCTTCTCCGTCTAAAGCGCCGGAGAGCATCTTGAGGAGCCCCGAGTCGTCGTTGAGCCGACGAAGACGCCCGTGGTTTAATTTGCCGTTCACAGTCCTGCACCCCCCCCCCACCCCGTTCCACGCCACCCTCCGCGCCCACTCGGGGGAAGCGGCAGGCGCGTCACCACAGGGGAGGGCGTCGTCGTCGGGGTGGTGGTCCCGAGAATAGATGGGGGGGGGGGGGGGGTGAACAGATACCTCTTCCTATTCTGGGCAATAATTCACTCTGGGTGTGTCGCGGGCAGCTGGTGGCGTCCGTTCTCCCGAGTGGTGATTTACTGGATGTGGTGTTCCGGGCGGTTGTGTGTTCGCCGGTCCCCTGTGGCCACGGTGGCTTGGAGATGTCAGCTACCTCTCGTGGTATGCAGGAGGTCGTGGGTTCGATCCCGACCCTGACGCCTCCTGCTGGTCGTGTGGATTTTTCTCCGGATCCTCCCGTTTTTTTTTTTCCTCCCCTCCACAATTAGAATCGACATCACGCACTTAAAAAGAGTGGTTGGCTGCCGCTTTAAATTTCCACGCGATGACGGCAAGCGGCTTCGCGCGAGCTATCATTTGCGACGGGCCAGATCGCCTCTGAAAAAGAGCTACGTGAGCAGCTCAGTCTGGGTTGGCCACCCATCCCAACACACCACATCCAGTACCCCCCCCCCCACCCACTAATGAGCTGTAATATAGTTGGGTGAGAATCTACAAACCCCGTGGTTAACGCTTTCCTGTAGCTTTGATCCCAATCGGTCCCCCAATCGATCGGCGGTGGCAGCGCGACAGAGAGCGCCCGCTAGCGCCAGCGCGAGTCCCGGTGGCGCGAGTCCCCGTGAGTTCCCGAGTCCCCGCGAGTCCCCGAGTCCCGAGTCCCCGTGGCGCGAGTCCCAGCGCCGCGAGTCCCCGAGTCCCCGCGAGTCCCCGTGGCGCGTGCGTGCAGTTGTCGTTGCTGTTTTTCACTTAGTTTACCCCCCCCCCCCCCACTTTTCGTCTCAAGTGCAAATAAATGTCTTTTTTTTTTCCCCCCCAAACTGTTTTGGAAGCGTTTTGGGGCGTGTGAAGTGTTTGTGGAACACGGCGGTTCACGCTGGAGTGCTTTGGAGAGGAGTGGTGCGGTGTGCAGCAATGGGGGGGGGGGGGGGGGGAGTGTTTCTGGGATGGAACGTGGCAGTCTATCGTGGAGTTTTCGGGAGAGGAGTGGCAGTTGCGTTGGGAGTGTTACGGAGCGTGTGGGGGTGTTTTTGAGAGGAGCATGGGTAGTGCCCTTTCGGTGTGCGTGTGCGCGTTTGTTGGAGCGTGGAATGTTTGGGAGCGGAGTGTGTTTGTTGGAGCGTGGAGTGTTTGGGAGCGGAGTGTGTTTGTTGGAGCGTGGAGTGTTTTGGGAGTGGCGTGTTTGTGTTGGCGCGTCGTGTGTTTGGAGTGTGTACGTGGAGAATGCGCGGAAAGCGTGTCGCAGCATGTCACGCATCGCATATCACGCGCCGTTCCCAACTCGCAGCCCCCCCTCCCCCCCCCCAGGGGGCCTGGGGACACGTGGCGTTCTCTCGTGGTCGTTGACAGAACCGCACGGACCACGGCGCCAAGCGAGAACCCCCTCCTTGGGGAGGGGGGGTGCTTGGTCAGAAGTCTTCCACGCCCGTCAGGCCCACGGAGGAGAGACTCGTGTACCGAGCGCCATTCCCAAAGCCACACGAGGCCCCAGGTGGGGATCGTTTGGTGGGGAGCGAGCGCGGCGTAAGGCGCCATCTGCGGAGAGACTCCCCGGGGTTTTGCTTTTGGATGCCGTCTCCGCCGCCTCTCTGCCAACGCCGGCCCCTGTTGTATGCACGGTGCACGTATGTATGTATGTACGTTGAGCTTATTCTCGCGCCGGACGTAGCCAAACGCGCTAATCGGAGGTGCGAGCGTTCTCGGCCGCCCTCTGCGTGAATTCTCGTACGGCTTCCCAAAGTTTCATTCTCGCATTCGCGCGAGGGGGCAGGGGGTGGTGGTGCATGACAACAACAAAGTGAAAGGGTGATTTCCGGCTTCCTCCGAGCACCGAAGCCATCCGTGGTCAGCTCACTGTGCACAGTTCCGCCGAGCCACTGGTAGAAAATCCTCATTCCTGTCACGTGTTGGGTGGGCCGGGGTGGGGGGGAACGAGTCCACACAAGACAACCACTGCTGTCTTCCGCCGTAAAGTAGTGCTCATTTTATAGACCCTGGAGGGATGATGGGCCGACTTGACCCACCGCCCAAACAAGGATGAGATCTCGCAACGCTCCAACCGCAAGCCGCCTCGCTCGACCTTGGGTTCTGTGCTTGACAACAAAAACTAAAAAATCCACGTTTATTAACCGCGCGTGGGTCAGCTTGGCTGCTACGTGACGAGTGAGATTCCTGGTCCAGGCTGTGTGAGCAGTGCTTTGGTGCCGCGATTTAAAGGCTTCATCCGGCCCGGGAAGCTCGGTGCTCGCAGTGCACTCTAAAATCGTCGTCTAGATTGGAAAACTAATTTTATTTCGAACTGCTTTTTTTGTTTTGGTTTGTCCTTCCCCCCCGCACCTCCGATTAGCACGGTGGCCTACGTACGGTACGAAAGAGGTTCAACATACGTACGTACCGCCTATAGATCGACACTGCCCATAGACTCAACACTGCACCTCCGATTAGCACGGTTGGCTATACACGACGTGAAAAGTTCAACGTACATAGACCAATGGTTCTTCACCTTTACTGCAGTAAGCACGCCTTAAGTTCTCAATCATCATCACACCAGGTTAAGAAACTGCCATAGACTAACACTGCTACCCATAGACTCAACACTGGCCAGACTAACACTGCGACCCATAGACTCAACACTGCCATAGACTAACACTGCTACCCATAGACTCAACACTGGCCAGTCTAACACTGCGACCCATAGACTCAACACTGCCATAGACTAACACTGCTACCCATAGACTCAACACTGCCCAGACTAACACTGCTACCCATAGACTCAACACTGGCCAGACTAACACTGCTACCCATAGATTCAACACTGCCCGGACTAACACTGCACCATAGACTCAACACTGGCCAGACTAACACTGCTACCCATAAATTCAACACTGCCATAGACTAACACTGCTACCCATAGATTCAACATTGCCCAGACTAACACTGCACCATAGACTCAACACTGGCCAGACTAACACTGCACCATAGACTCAACACTGTCACCCATAGACTCAACACTGCCCATAGACTCAAAACACTTACCATAGACTCAACACTGCCCATAGACTCAACAATGCCCATAGACTCAACAATGTCCATAGACTCAACACTGCACCATAGACTCAACACTGCCACCCATACACTCAATACTGCACCATAGACTCAACACTGCCCCATAGACTCAACACTGCACCATAGACTCAACACTGCACCATAGACTCAACACTGCACCATAGACTCAACACTGCCCATAGACTCAACACTGCCCATGGACTCAACACTGCACCATAGACTCAACACTGCACCATAGACTCAACACTGCCCACAGACTCAACACTGCACCATAGACTCAACACTGCCCATAGACTCAACACTGCCCATGGACTCAACACTGCACCATAGACTCAACACTGCCCCATAGACTCAACACTGCACCATAGACTCAACACTGCCCATAGACTCAACACTGCCCATGGACTCAACACTGCACCATAGACTCAACACTGCCCCATAGACTCAACACTGCACCATAGACTCAACACTGCCCACAGACTCAACACTGCACCATAGACTCAACACTGCACCATAGACTCAACACTGCCCCATAGACTCAACACTGCACCCCACCAAAGACTCAACATTGCCCATAGACTCAACACTGCACCATAGACTCAACACTGCACCATAGACTCAACACTGCGCGTAGACTCAACACTGCCCATGGACTCAACACTACACCATAGACTCAACACTGCCCCATAGACTCAACACTACACCATAGACTCAACACTGCCCATAGACTCAACACTGCCCATAGACTCAACACTGCCCATAGACTCAACACTGCCCATAGACTCAACACTGCCCATGGACTCAACACTGCACCATAGACTCAACACTGCACCATAGACTCAACACTGTCCATGGACTCAACACTGCACCATAGACTCAACACTGCCCCATAGACTCAACACTGCACCATAGACTCAACACTGCCCCATAGACTCAACACTGTACCATAGACTCAACTCTGCACCATAGACTCAACTGTGCCCCATAGACTCACCACTGCACCATAGACTCGCGAGTTCAGATCCTGAGACGTGGCTCCTCGTGATTACAGCCCCGCTCCATCTCCTCCGGGTGGTCCCGGCGGGGGCGTGGGGGTCACGTGGCACTCTCGCGTCCCAACACCGCGCACGACTCCTCTCCGAGACGGACACGGCTGCGAGGAAACGTCACTTTCTATTCTTTATTTTAATAACTATTTTTGTTAATAACACTGCTCGATACCGACCGGTTGAAAAAAACACCCGACGTGGAAACGCCGCGCGAGAATCGCCGATTCAGTGAAAACTGCATGGCAGTGTGGGAGGGCCATCCGCCACCCCCTCCCCCCCCCACAACGCGTTGAACAGCGGCCGCATAAGAAGCGTCGACTTTTACACTGCTTAGGGGTGGGTGGTGGCGGGGGAATACAAATCCGAGAGGTATAAAACCGGGTCGATAATTATAAAAAGGGGTACCCTCGATATATATAAAAAAAAAACTGCCTACACAAAGCACTCGATTGCAGAAAACTCGCGGAAAACGATTCGGGAGACCGCACACAAACACCGCTGTGATGACGACAAGTCATCCTGTCATCCTGCGCCGCTGCTACCACAAACGACTCGGCAATAGCTCGTCGATAACACTGTGGCCTTGAAAATGAAATGTAAAGTTATTCATATAAAATAGGTGACGTTTCGGTAAAGGGGCCTTCTTCACAACACAGTTCTTACCCCCCCCCCCCCCCCCCGCACCGCAGATTAGCACGGTCGGCTACGCAGAGTGCGGAAGAAGTTCAACATTACATACGCTCACACTGCCCATAGACTCAACACTGCCCATAGACTCAGCACTGCCCATAGACTCAACACTGACCATAGACTCAACACTGCCCATAGACTCAGCACTGCCCATAGACTAACACTCCCCATAGACTCAACACTGCCCATAGACTCAACACTGCCCATAGACTCAACACTGCCCATAGACTCAGCACTGCCCATAGACTAACACTGCCCATAGACTCAGCACTGCCCATAGACTCAACACTGACCATAGACTCAACACTGCCCATAGACTCAGCACTGCCCATAGACTAACACTGCCCATAGACTAACACTGCCCATAGACTCAGCACTGCCCATAGACTAACACTGACCATAGACTAACACTGCCCATAGACTCAGCACTGCCCATAGACTCAACACTGACCATAGACTCAACACTGCCCATAGACTCAGCACTGCCCATAGACTAACACTGCCCATAGACTCAACACTGCCCATAGACTCAACACTGCCCATAGACTCAACACTGCCCATAGACTCAGCACTGCCCATAGACTAACACTGCCCATAGACTCAGCACTGCCCATAGACTAACACTGACCATAGACTCAACACTACACCATAGACTCAACACTGCACCATAGACTCAACACTGCCCATAGACTCAACACTGCCCATAGACTCAGCACTGCACCATAGACTCAACACTGCTTATAGACTCAACACTGCCCATAGATTAAAAACACTTACCGTAGATAATTGTTTTTTTTACCCTTTTATCTGGCAACAAAACTGACACCTTTTT
Organism: Petromyzon marinus; assembly: GCF_048934315.1. Taxonomy (NCBI): domain Eukaryota; kingdom Metazoa; phylum Chordata; class Hyperoartia; order Petromyzontiformes; family Petromyzontidae; genus Petromyzon; species Petromyzon marinus. Next base: position 14,428 of record NW_027423567.1, read on the forward strand.
TACAAGGAGTCATGTTTACATTGACCACAATACCTGCGGTCGGAACGCAGGTATCAGTTTTGTTGCCAGATAAAAGGGTAAAAAACAATTATCATATTTTGTTACTGGCAAATGAAGTTTCCAATGGTGTAAATACTTTACCATAGACTCAACACTGCCCATAGACTCAACAATGTCCATAGACTCAACACTGCCCATAGACTCAACACTGCCCATAGACTCAACACTGTCCGTAGACTAAACACTGCCCATAGACTCAAAACACTTAGCATAGACTCAACACTGCCCATAGACTCAACACTGCCCATAGACTCAACACTGCACCTCCACGTGCTGTGAAGAGGGGACCGTTGGCCCTGAAACGTCATCACGGATTGCATAAGTTTTGATTTTTTGAAGCCCGCAGTGCTGTCGAGTTTTTTCTTACCGGTGTGAGGATGATTTCCACTCGCGCAACGCCGCGTCACACACACACGCACGCACACACGCACACACACACGCACACACACACGCGCGCGCACACGCACACATGTACACACACGCACACACACACGCACACACACACGCACACACGCACACACACACGCACACACACACGCACACACGCGCACACACACGCGCGCGCACACGCACACACGTACACACACGCACACTCACACACACACGCACACACACGCACACACACGCACGCACACGCACGCACACACACGCACACTCGGCCGTCGCGTGTTGCTCGCTCAGCGAGGGAACAACTCAGAGGCGCCAGGAGCGGGGAAGCAGCAGCAGCAGCCACGCGTTGAGCCGGCACCAAATATCTCCCACCTCGCCACAAGCTCTGCAGTCTTCTACATATCGTGAAGACGTAATCGCCAATTGATGGGAGTGTAAACAATGTAACGCTCGTGACGGCTTCTTGTGTTTGGTTCATTGTACACGCGTCGCGCAGCTCTGTAAACCTGCATAGGAAACACCGAAGTGATAAGACGCTGGATGAGGAAACTGCATAAGTTACGCCCGACTCAGAACACCTCTCGTTCAGCAGGCGCCGATTTGAATAAACCCGGCGCCACGTTCCCCTGCCCCCTCCCCCCCCCCCCCCCACCGCGTCGGCAGCGCTGGGAATCGAACTCGGAGTCTGCAACTCCGTGGCACCGGCAGCAGAGAGGGGGGAGGGTGGCGGAACGTCCGGTCCCATCCATTTGCGCACCTCGCTAAGCTGAAATGGATTCTCTGTGGTCGGTCCCACCAGCCCCCCCCCCCCCTCTCTCTGTGACCTTACCCCTGAGGTGCTGAGCCCTTGCCGTGCTGAGCCCTGTCCCACTGGGCCCTGTCCCACTGCAGCCCTGCCCCCCCTTGCCCCCCCCGGTGGCGCTGCCCTCACAGCATGTGCTGTGCGTGGTGCACGACGGTCTGCAGCGAGCGCCGCGTCACCAGCAGCCGCACCACCTCCTCGCCCTGCTTGGTGAGCTTGCGGCGCGCCTGGTCGTGCGTCACCATCGTCATGTCCCAGCCGTTCACCTGCACCACCGCCACCACCGCCCACGGCGTCAACCCGCATCGTCGCCCGCGACGTCAACCCGCATCGTCGCCCGCGACGTCACCGTCGTCGACGACATCGTCACCGACAGACGCGGGCAACATCGTAGCCACCATCACCGACACCACCGCCATCATCATCATCAACGCTGACACCACCGCCATCATCATCATCGCTGACACCACCGCCATCATCATCAACGCTGACACCACCGCCATCATCATCATCAACGCTGACACCACCGCCATCATCATCAACGCTGACACCACCGCCATCATCATCATCGACACTACAGCCATCACCGTCATTGCCAACACCATCACCAATAGCGTCACTGCTTTCGTCAAAGTCACTACAACGACCAACATCACCAACACCACTACCATCAGCATGGTTAGTCTCATTAACCGTCAGTCACTACCATCACCACCATCACCATGGTTACTCTCATTAACCGTCACAGTCACCACCATCGCCACCACCATCACCATCACAGTCACCACCATCGCCACCACCATCACCATGGTTACTCTCATCAACCGTCACAGTCACTACCATCACCATGGTTACTCTCATCAACCGTCACAGTCACTACCATCACCATGGTTACTCTCATCAACCATCACAGTCACTACCACCACCATCACCATGCTTACTCTCATCAACCGTCACAGTCACTACCATCACCATGGTTACTCTCATCAACCGTCAGTCACCACCATCACCACCATCACCATGGTTACTCTCATCAACCGTCAGTCACCACCATCACCATGGTTACTCTCATTAACCGTCACAGTCACCACCATCACCATGGTTACTCTCATCAACCGTCACAGTCACTACCACCACCATCACCATGGTTACTCTCATCAACCATCACAGTCACTACCATCACCATGGTTACTCTCATCAACCATCACAGTCACTACCATCACCATGGTTACTCTCATCAACCGTCAGTCACTACCATCACTACCATCACCATGGTTACTCTCATCAACCATCACAGTCACTACCATCACCACCATCACCATGGTTACTCGCATCAACCGTCACAGTCACTACCATCACCATGGTTACTCTCATCAACCGTCACAGTCACTACCATCACCACTACCATCACCATGGTTACTCTCATCAACCATCACAGTCACCACCATCACCATGGTTACTCTCATCAACCATTACAGTCACCACCATCGCCACCACCATCACCATGGTTACTCTCATCAACAATCACAGTCACTACCATCACCATGGTTACTCTCATCAACCGTCACAGTCACTACCATCGCCACCACCATCACCATGGTTACTCTCATCAACCATCACAGTCACTACCATCACCATGGTTACTCTCATCAACCATCACAGTCACTACCATCACCATGGTTACTCTCATCAACCGTCACAGTCACTACCATCACCATGGTTACTCTCATCAACCGTCACAGTCACTACCATCACCATGGTTACTCTCATCAACCGTCACAGTCACTACCACCACCATCACCATGGTTACTCTCATCAACCATCACAGTCACTACCATCACCATGGTTCTCTCATCAACCATCACAGTCACTACCATCACCATGGTTACTCTCATCAACCATCACAGTCACTACCATCACCATGGTTACTCTCATCAACCGTCACAGTCACTACCATCACCACCATCACCATGGTTACTCTCATCAACCGTCACAGTCACTACCATCGCCACCACCATCACCATGGTTACTCTCATCAACCATCACAGTCACTACCATCACCATGGTTACTCTCATCAACCGTCACAGTCACTACCATCACCATGGTTACTCTCATCAACCGTCAGTCACCACCATCACCATGGTTACTCTCATCAACCGTCAGTCACTACCATCGCCACCACCATCACCATGGTTACTCTCATCAACCATCACAGTCACTACCATCACCATGGTTACTCTCATCAACCGTCACAGTCACTACCATCACCATGGTTACTCTCATCAACTGTCACAGTCACTACCATCGTCACTTTCGTCATCACTCTTTTGTTTTTCAGAATCGGACTCTTTAGACTGGAATAATCCGACGAGCCACAAAGCTCTTTTTCACAGATCTCCAGTACGGGGTGCTGGGTTGAGCAATCATCCCCGCGCACGCTCACCTCCTCCTCACCACCACCTCCTCACCACCACCTCCTCACCTGCATGATCTTGTCTCCCTCACGGAGGCCCGCCGCTTGAGCTGGCCCTCCCTGACTCACCCTGGTCACGTACACACCCTGCAAAGACAAAGATCCCCCGTGTAGCCTTTCAACAGACCGTTGGGGCAAGTGCTGTTAGCGAGCAGCAGCACCTACGGGAGGACGGGAGACAGCGGGAGACAGCGGAGAAAGTGGGAGAAAGTGGGAGAAAGTGGGAGATAGCGGGAGAGAGCGGAGAAAGGGGAAGACGGGAAGACGGGGAGACGGCGGAGACGGCGGAGACGGCGGAGACAGCGGAGACAGCGGAGAAAGTGGGAGGCAGTGAAGACAGCTGGAGACAGCGGAGAAAGCGGAAGATGGGGAGACGGCGGAGACAGCGGGAGACGGCAGGAGACAGCGGAGAAAGTGGGAGACAGCGGAGACAGCTGAGAAAGTGGGAGACAGCGGGAGACAGCGGGAGACAGCTGGAGACAGCGGAGAAAGTGGGAGACAGCGGAGACAGCTGAGAAAGTGGGAGACAGCGGGAGACAGCGGGAGACAGCTGGAGACAGCGGAGAAAGTGGGAGACAGCGGGAGACAGCGGAGAAAGCGGAAGACGGGGAGACGGCGGAGACAGCGGGAGACGGCAGGAGACAGCGGAGAAAGTGGGAGACAGCGGAGACAGCTGAGAAAGTGGGAGACAGCGGGAGACAGCGGGAGACAGCGGAGACAGCTGAGAAAGTGGGAGACAGCGGGAGACAGCGGAGAAAGTGGGAGACAGCGGAGAAAGTGGGAGACAGCGGAGAGAGTGGGGAAAGCGGGAGACAGCGGAGACAGCGGAGACAGCTGAGAAAGTGGGAGACAGCGGGAGACAGCGGGAGACAGCGGGAGATGGGGAGAAAGTGGGAGACAGCGGAGACAGCAGGGAGATAGCGGAGAAAGCTGGAGACAGCGGGAGACAGCGGAGAAAGTGGGAGACAGGGAGGCAGCAGATGGGGAGACTACGGGAGACAGCAGGAGATGGGGAAACTACGGGAGACAGCGAGCGAGAGAGAGGAGACGGGGAGACAACGGGAGACGGCGGGGAGACAGTACCTTGTCCTTCTTGTCAAGTGAGTATGGGTTCTGCGCTGAGTCCTGGTCAATGCCGCCCCCGATGCTGAAGCCCAGGATGAGGTTCTCTCCCTGGCGCAGTTTGTGGATCTCAATCCGCTCCTGGGTCCATCACCAACATCAACATCATCACCGACAACTTCAACACCGTCAACGTCAACATCGTCAAAGTCAACACCGCCATCAACATCAACACCGCTAGCATCAACACCGTCACGACCAACATCACCACCGCCAACATCATCAACATCACCAGCAACATCAACGTCACCATCAGCACCACCAACATCATCAACGCCAACATCATCAACATCACCAGCAACAACACCACCACCATCAACACCACCACCATCAACACCAACATCACGTATGTATGTTGAACTTCTTTCGCACTGTACGTAGCCAACCGTGATAATCGAAGGAGCCAACATCACCAACGCCAACATCAAGGACAAAGATCCCCCGTGTAGCCTTGACAGACTGTCGGGGCAAGTGCTGTTAGCGAGTAGCAGCAGCACCTATGAAGGCCGGCGCTGTGGCACACGAGGGGGTGGGTGGACAGCACCAGGCCCGGCCGTCTTTGTCTCCCCAGTGGCGATGTTTACTACACACACCGCACCAGGTGATCATTTGAGGCTGAGTCGACCTAGGGGAGCCCCGTGCCCGGTTCCGATAATCGTCACTGGTGGTGGCCGTGAGTGGGAATCGAACTCGGGTGGTCGGGTTCGTAGCGCAGCGTGCTAACCGTTGCACCACCGCTCCCCACCATCGCCAACATCAACACCATCACCATCAACTTTACTACCATCACCAACATCACTTCCATCATCAACACCGCCACGAACATCACCAGTCAACACTACCGTCACCACCACCATCCACTCTACCACGCCATCACCAGCCCCATCACGCCTGCTCGCCACACCATCACCACACCACCACACCATCACGGCGCCTCACCTCACCATCACCACTACATCACGGCTCCTCACCATACCATCGCCTTACCACACCATCACCACACCACCATCACCACCACACCATCACTATCACCACACCATTACCACACCATCACCACCACACCACCACCATCACCACCACACCATCACTACCACCACACCACCATCACCACTACATCACGGCTCCTCACCACACCATCGCCTTACCACACCATCACTACCACCACACCACCATTACCACACCACCACCACACCATCACCACCACACTATCACCACCACACCATCACTACCAGCACACCACCATCACCAATACATCACGGCTCCTCACCACACCATCGCCTTACCACACCATCACCACACCACCACCACACCATTACCACACCACCACCACACCATCACCACCACACCATCACCACCACACCACCACACCATCACTACCACCACACCACCATCACCAATACATCACGGCTCCTCACCACACCATCGCCTTACACCATCACCACCACACCATCACCACCACACCATCATTACCACCACACCACCATCACCACCACACCATCATTACCACCACACCACCATCACCACTACATCACGGCTCCTTACCATACCATCGCCTTACCACACCATAACCACACCATCACCACACCATCACCACACCATCACTACCACCATCACCACACCATTACCACACCATCACCACCACACCACCACCATCACCACCATACCACCACCATCACCACCACACCATCACTACCACCACACCACCATCACCACTACATCACGGCTCCTCACCACACCATCGCCTTACCACACCATCACCACCACACCACCATTACACCATCACCACACAATCACTACCACCATCACACCATCACCACACCACTACCACCACACCATCACCACACCACCACCATCACCACCACACCATCACTACCACCATCACACCATCACCACCACACCACCACCACACCATCAGCACACCACCACCACCATCACGGCCGCTCACCACCACTGTGGTGATGGGATCTCCCGGCGCGAAGGAAGCCATGGCGACGTGACGCCATCCGCGCGGCGAATACGTCATCAACATCTCCACCGTGTACATGACGCAACCAGCGTGGCGACATCGGCGTGACGTCATCGGTGCCTCTGATATCTGAATCTATTAGGAACTGGAGGAATCCGATAAGCTATCCAGCTATTTTTTCTCTACAGATGTCCAGTAAGGGGGCAGGCCATAATGGTAGAACAAACATTACAAAAACACGATAGGAGTGCAATGTATAGAAAAGGTAAATAACTTTCAAATGTATACACGCATAAAACTAAACTGTGTTTTTTGTATCTTGGCAGGTAAGGCCCACTTAGCCATTAACTTCAGAAGCGACCTGGCTGTCAGAAATGACAGCTCAACAAAGTCATATACCATGCGGAAAGCCACAGCAGCAAAAGTCATCTCAATAATCTCAATAATCTAAATGCAATTTTCTGAATGTGGAGGCAAACTTAGCCATTCTGAGCCGATTTAGAGAGACACCCATACCCCGGGCTTGGCCTTGAACCCAGGTAATCCGTGTCCCTGATAAGGCCATTCGGAACCCCCCCTGAGAGAGACACCCATGCCCAGGGCTGGGACTTGAACCCAGGTATTCAGTGACATGGGAAAGGCCATTATGAACTCACTGAGAGAGACACCCATACCCAGGGCTTGGACTTGAACCCAGGTGTTCAGTGACATGGGAAAGGCCATTATAAACTCACTGAGAGAGACACCCATACCCAGGGCTTTGACTTGAACCTAGGTATTCAGTGACATGGGAAAGACCATTATGAACTCACTGAGAGAGGCACCCATACCCAGGGCTTGGACTTGAACCTAGGTATTCAGTGACATGAGAAAGACCATTATGAACCCCCCTGAGAGAGATACCCAGGGATTGGACTTGAATCCAGGTCATCAGTGACATGGGAAAGGCCATTATAAACCACCCTAAGAGAGATACCTAGACCCCGGGCTGGGACTTGAACCAGGTTGCCGTGTCCCTGACAAGGCCATTTTGAACACCTCTGAGAGACAGAGAGAGACACCCAGACCCAAATCTCGAACCGGTATTACGGCGAGTTTGACTCGGTGACTTCGACGTGGCTATGATGAACCAGGCCTGCCCTGGCCAGCATGAACCCCTCGGACGAGGTTAACAGAGCAGCGTCACCCGCGGTGGCGAGGAGGTGTTAACTACCTCGTCTGGTATACAGGAGATGGTGGGTTCCATTCCCGACCCTGACGGATTTTTCTCCGGGTCCTCCGGATTTTCCCTCCACGTTTAGAATCAACGTCACCCGTTTAGAGAATTTGGCTGATTTAAATGTCCACGTGATGATGACAAGCCACTTCGTTGAGCTATCGTTTGTGATAACCAGGTCGCTTCCGAGAAAGAGCGATAATTACATAGCTCAGTGGGGCCTTACCTGGTAAAGTAAAATAACATTTTTATACTCTTTCGGTCTTTCAGTCAAGTGATGTAAATAGAAAATAAGAGATCATGATGTTTCGATCGCAACACAAGCTATCGCCTTGTGTTGCGATCGAAACGTCGTGATCTCTTATTTTCTGTGAGTTCCTGCAGTCGCGAAAGCTTTAAATCAAGATGAAAATTTGACTTAAATGTTTACTTAAAGCTTTCGCGCCTGCAGTAATTCGTATTCACGGTTCTTTCGGTAAAGTCACGTAGATATAAAATAAAAAAATAAAATTTAAATGAAAGGTAAATTAAAAATAAAAGCAAACAAAAACCACGACGTTCCGATCGCAACACAATAATAGTTTGTAGTTTTACAGGTAGGAACAACAGATTCCACACTGCCCACCAGGGATTATTTGTCTGTCTGTCGTGCATATCCGGAATCCCATCCGCATAATTGGGAGTTTGGGCACTAATTTGTATCTGTATTTGGTGAGTGTTGTTTTTAGCTTGAACAAAGTATGATATCCTCCGTACGCAAATACGCAAATCATATGGTCATCGTCAACGCCACGTGCCCACCAAGGTCGACTGCCATGCTGTTAAGACTCAATGGCTGCTTGCGCGGGACAGTCGCGCAACGCCAACACGACCGCGGCCTTCGCCAGCGCGGTGGTGGCCCGGGTCGTGCGCGCCGAGCCGGCGAGCACGCCGGTGGCGATCGCCACGGTGCTCTTGTGCCGCAGCAACCGAGCGGCTCCGACTGCGGCGTCTACGCCCTGCTCAACATCGTGCACCGTGGTGCGCGATCACGACGGCATCGTGGCCGATCAAGGACCAGGTCAGGTGGATTGGCGCGCGTGGTGCACGCAGGAGGCGACGTCACAGCACAGGGGTAGCGACTTGCATGAACTTAAAGAGCAACATCAGCAATAAATCGAGAATCATCATCAGATGCAATGGTAACAGCTACCACCTCCAACACGACTACGGTAATCCAACACGGATCGCACGGATGCGCTGTCCAACCAAGTTCCTACCTGCCCACTCCGAACGAACGTGTTTTCTATTCTTGGTTCTTTCGGTAAAGTCACGTAGAAGGGAAACAATGAAATAATTAAATATATTATTTTATAAAATGTATTTTATTATTTTATTGTTTCCCTTCTACGTGGTGACTTTACCGAAAGAACCAAGAATATGAATCCCTGCAGTCACGAAAGCTTCAAATCAAAATTTAACGTGTTTTATATTCTTGTCGTTGTCGTTGCCCGCGATACCGCGTCTCGACAGCAGAGGGCAGCAGAGACACCACGGGGGTGGTGAGCGGGGTGAGGGGCCATCCGGGCAACGTTGAACTTCTTTCGCACCGTACTGAGGGCGCGTTGCAGGTTCGGTGAGGGTTGAGGCGAGAGTTGTGGTGAGTGGTGCAGGTGGGAGTTTGGTGAGGAGCAGGGAGGCGGGGGGGGAGGTGATGTGGCGTGCACAGAGCCGTGGGAGATATTGAGTGAGTTGTGTGTCGTGGTGGGTGAGGTGAGGTGAGCTGTCACTGGGGTTAGGTGAGCGTTACGCGAGTGAGGGGGCGTTATGGAGGTGAGGGGTGCCATTGAGGTGAGGTGTCCGTAGGTGAGGTGAGTGAGGGTCGTAGTGGCGAGGTTAGCGTTATGAGAGTGAGTTGTGTGTACCATGTTGGTGAGCTGTTCTTGGGGTGAGGGGCTGTTGCGGGAGTAAGGTGAGTGTCGTGGTGGTGAGGGGCTAGTGTCATTGAGGTGAGTATGGTGGTGGTGAGGTGTCACGAGCTTGAGGTGAGTGTCGTGGTGGTGAGGTGTCACGAGCTTGAGGTGAGTGTCGTGGTGGTGAGGACTAGTGTCATTGAGGTGAGTGTCGTGGTGGTGAGGTGTCACGAGCTTGAGGTGAGTATGGTGGTGGTGAGGGCTAGTGTCGTTGGGGTGAGTGTGGTGGTGGTGAGGTATCACGAGGTCGAGGGGAGTGTCGTGGTGGTGAGGGCTAGTGTCATTGAGGTGAGTGTGGTGGTGGTGAGGTGTCACGAGCTTGAGGTGAGTATGGTGGTGGTGAGGTGTCACGAGCTTGAGGTGAGTGTCGTGGTGGTGAGGTGTCACGAGCTTGAGGTGAGTGTCGTGGTGGTGAGGACTAGTGTCGTTGAGGTGAGTATGGTGGTGGTGAGGTGTCACGAGCTTGAGGTGAGTGTCGTGGTGGTGAGGGCTAGTGTCATTGAGGTGAGTATGGTGGTGGTGAGGTGTCACGAGCTTGAGGTGAGTGTCGTGGTGGTGAGGTGTCACGAGCTTGAGGTGAGTGTCGTGGTGGTGAGGTGTCACGAGCTTGAGGTGAGTGTCGTGGTGGTGAGGGCTAGTGTCATTGAGGTGAGTGTGGTGGTGGTGAGGTGTCACGAGCTTGAGGTGAGTGTCGTGGTGGTGAGGGCTAGTGTCGTTGAGGTGAGTGTGGTGGTGGTGAGGTGTCACGAGCTTGAGGTGAGTGTCGTGGTGGTGAGGTGTCACGAGCTTGAGGTGAATGTCGTGGTGGTGAGGGCTAGTGTCATTGAGGTGAGTGTGGTGGTGGTGAGGTGTCACGAGCTTGAGGTGAGTATGGTGGTGGTGAGTATGGTGGTGGTGAGGTGTCACGAGCTTGAGGTGAGTGTCGTGGTGGTGAGGTGTCACGAGCTTGAGGTGAGTGTCGTGGTGGTGAGGTGTTGGGGTGAGGATGGCGGGTTTAGGGTGAGTATGGTGGTGGTGAGGTGTAGGTCACGTGGGGTGGGGTGAGGTGTTGGTGGGGGGTTGTGGGGGTCACGAGGAGGGAGGGGTGCAATCGATAGATCCAATAACCGAGCAATTTCCCGCCAATAATTGGTGTCGCTAATTGCACCGGCCACGGGCTCATCACTTGAGGGCATTAGGCGCCACGCTGGGCTGGCCACGACACCCTCAGCCAGCACCGTCTCATCAAGACCGCGAGATATTCGTGTCGCTCACACAAAGGCGCCCCGTGGTTTTTTTAAAGTTGTTTTGCTCGATCCACTGCTGGACCAAGGCCCGCTCGCCGCAACGCGGGCCTTCGGACGTCGTTCGTGTTTGGGGTGGTTGTTGTTGTCGTGGTGATGTTGTGGTGGTGATGTTGTGGTGGGCCTCCCCTAACTCAACTCAGCCTCAAACGAGTACCTGGTGCAATTTGTAAAGATCGCCACTGGGGGAGACAAAGGCGGCCGGGCGTGGGTGCTGGCCACCCACCCCCTCGTGTGCCACCGTGGCGGCCTCCATAGGTGCTCGTTTACAGCACTTGTCCACAGCAGTCTGTTAGAGGCTACACGGGAGATCTTTGTCTTTAGTCTCCTTCATAGTCGCTGCTGCTACTCGCTAACAGCACTTGCCCCGGCAGTCTGTTAGAGGCTACACGGGGGATCTTTGTCTTTGTCTCCTTCATAGGCGCTGCTGCTACTGGCTAACAGCACTTGGCCCATCAGTCTGTTAGAGGCTACACGGGGGATCTTTGTCTTTGTCTCCTTCATAGGCGCTGCTGCTGCTACTCGCTAACAGCACTTGTCCACAGCAGTCTGTTAGAGGCTACACGGGGGATCTTTGTCTTTGTCTCCTTCATAGCTGCTGCTACTCGCTAACAGCACTTGCCCCAGCAGTCTGTTAGAGGCTACACGGGGGATCTTTGTCTTTAGTCTCCTTCATAGTCGCTGCTGCTACTCGCTAACAGCACTTGCCCCAGCAGTCTGTTAGAGGCTACAGGGGGGATCTTTGTCTCCTTCATAGGTGCTGCTGCTGCTACTCGCTAACAGCACTTGCCCCGGCAGTCTGTTAGAGGCTACACGGGGGATCTTTGTCTTTGTTGCGTGCCTCGCCTGTAAAGAGCCGGCGGCATCGTTGTTGGCAGTTGTTGACCTGGCCACGCCCTGCTGATGAGGCTCAATACAAGTTGAAACATCGGGTCCCGCGATGTGCGATTGTTTTATCGCTCGCTACCTGGGAAGCACTGCCCCTGACAGGGCCAGTCGTGTTGCTTTTATGGGGTATTTGAGATTTCTCTCAATGAGATCCTTGTTCTGCGCTTGTGCGGGGAGATGTGGGGGAGCGGTGGCGCAGCGGTTAGCGCGCCCTTGCGCTACGAACCCGGCGCAGAGGTCCGAGTTAGATTGCCGCCCACGGAACCCACCAACGCCGACACCAATGATGGCGATTATCTCAACCGGTCCTGGTGAGACTCCTCTTCCAGGTCGACTCAGCCCTAAAAAAATGTCAACATCCCATAGACTCAACACTGCACCATAGACTCAACACTGTCCATAGACTCAACACTGCCCATAGACTCAATACTGCACCATAGACTCAGCACTGCCCCATAAACTCAACACTGTCCATGGACTCAACACTGCACCATAGACTCAACACTGCCCATAGACACAACACTGCCCATAGACTCAACACTACCCATAGACTCAACACTGCACCATCAACTCAACACTGCACCATAGACTCAACACTGCACCATAGACTCAACACTACCCATAGATTTAAAGCTTTCGTGACTGCAGTAATTCATATTCTTAGTTTTTTCGGTACTTTACCGAAAAAACTAAGAATATGAACTACCCATAGACTCAATACTGCCCCATAGACTCAACACTGCACCATAGACTCAACACTACCCATAAACTCAACACTGCCCCATAGACTCAACACTGCACCATAGACTCAACACTGCACCATCAACTCAACACTGCACCATAGACTCAACACTGCACCATCAACTCAACACTGCACCATAGACTCAACACTGCACCATAGACTCTACACTGCACCATAGACTCAACACTGCACCATAGACTCAACACTGCACCATAGACTCAACACTGCACCATAGACTCAACACTGCCCCTCGAATTAGCGCGTTTGGCCACGTACGGTGCGAACGAAGTCCATCACACGCATGCCTCGGCACGAGGGAGACAAAGGCAACCGGGAGTGGCGTTGGTCCACACTCGCGTGACGTGGCCGCCATCATGCAGGCCGCCACTCGCCACCAGAAGTTCCGTGCGGGGCTGCACGGGCTGCTGGATTCTTCCTCTTTGCCTCTTTGACGACGGCACCCATTTCGCCCATTGAGTGGGAATTTAATTTGGAACGCCGCTGACATTTCCCGTGTTTACGGTGAAGCTTGGGGCATGCTGGGGGTGGGGGCGGGGCGGGAGGCTGCGGGGGCGGCACCCGATCGATGGCCTTTAATGGCCAAAGTCCGCGGTCGATGTCTCAGTGGGGAGATCGTGGCCTTTAGCGCACGCAACGATTATCCACTCAGCGCAAACGAGCTGCCGGGTCCGGGAGTGGGGAGGTTAGACTCCGGGGTCAGAGTTGAGGGGCTAGGAGTAGTGTGTGTGGGGGGGGGGGGTGTTGAGGTCAGGGGTAAGGATCAGGTCGGGTTGAGGGGTATAGATTGGAGGTAAGGGAGAGAGAAAGGTCGTGTCTTCAGGTAAGCTCGTGGTGGAAGGGGTAAAGTTATAGACCGAAACGGGATAATTTCTCTTTACAATTGTGACTATCGCACTGATGAAGGCGGTTGTAATCACCAGCGAAACGTCGTAACTCGAATTGCAAATGTCGTGGGTTTACTTTCCAACACATCGCTGTACTCGTAACTCACTGGCACGTTTTGTCTACTAATTGGCTGCGTCGGGTGGTGGTGGGTGTGACGACACATTTACATTTACGCCATCTAACCCCCACGCGCACTCTCCCGCAGGGAAAACTCCCCCCCCCCTCTATTGTGGATAACATTGCTCGCGAAAGCCCTACCACGGGTTAAACTTAGAGTGAGTAAGGTTGGAGGTGGTGTGGGAGAGGTAGTAGCGGGTAGGGGTGGAGCCGTCCCCGAGGGTAAGACGACTCGACGTCATGCCGCGAGATGTAATTCGTCCGGTGGAGGTTGAAGGCGTCGGAGGGGGTGGGGGTGCCCCGGGCCCCGCAATCCCCCCCCCCGCCCCCCTCCATGCACGGTCCTGGGTTAGAGGAAATGAGTGAGAAAGTGGAGTGGCGTGGTGGTGGAGTGAGAGAGTGGAGTGGGGGGTGGAGTGAGAGAGTGGAGTGAGAGAGTGAGAGTGGAGTGAGAGAGTGAGAGTGGAGTGAGAAAGTGGAGTGGAGTGGGGGTGGAGTGAGAGAGTGGAGTGAGAGGGTGAGAGTGGAGTGAGAGAGTGGAGTGAGAGAGAGTGGAGTGAGAGAGTGACAGTGGAGTGAGAGCGTGAGAGTGGAGTCAGAAAGTGGAGTGGAGTGGGGGCGGAGTGAGAGAGTGGAGTGAGAGTGTGAGAGTGGAGGGAGAGCGTGAGAGTGAGTGTGAGAGAGTGGAGTGAGAGAGAGTGGATTGTGAGGGAGTGGCGTGAGAGAGTGAGAGTGGAGTGAGAAAGTGGAGTGCGGGTGGAGTGAGAGAGTGAGAGTGGAGTGAGAGCGTGAGAGTGGATTGTGAGAGATTGTAGCGAGAGAGTGGAGTGAGAGAGTGTAGCGAGAGAGTGGAGTGAGAGAGTTGAGTGGGAGAGTGAGTGGAGTGAGAGCGTGAGAGTGGATTGTGAGAGAGTGGAGTGAGAGAGTGAGAGTGGAGTGAGAGAGTGGAGTGGAGTGGGGGTGGAGTGAGGGTGGAGTGAGGGTGAAGTGAGAGCGTGAGAGTGGAGTGAGAGCGTGAGAGTGGAGTGAGAAAGTGGAGTGGGAGAGTGAGAGTGGAGAGAGAGAGTGGAGTGAGAGTGGAGTGAGAGGGTGAGAGTGGAGTGAGATAGTGGAGTGAGAGTACAGTGAGAGAGTGCAGTGGGAGAGTGAGAGTGGAGAGAGAGTGGAGTGAGAGAGGGTGGAGTGAGAGAGTGGAGTGAGAGAGTGGAGTGGGGGTGGAGTGAGAGAGTGGAGTGAGAGGGTGAGAGTGGAGTGAGAGGGTGGAGTGGGAGAGTGGAGTGAGAGAGTGGAGTGGGAGAGTGGAGTGAGAGAGTGGAGTGAGAGTGGAGTGAGAGGGTGAGCGTGGAGTGAGAGCGTGGAGTGAGAGAGTGAGAGTAGAGTGGAGTGAGAGTGGTGTGAGAAAGTGGAGTGGAGTGGGGGTGGAGTGAAAGAGTGGAGTGAGAGAGTGGAGTGAGAAAGTGGAGTGGAGTGAGTGTGGAGTGAGAGAGTGGAGTGAGAGTGGAGTGAGAGAGTGGAGTGAGAGAGTGAGAGTGGAGTGAGGGCGGAATGAGGGTGGAATGAGAGTGGAGTGAGGGTGGAGTGAGAGTGGAGTGAGAGTGGAGTGAGGGTGGAGTGAGGGTGGAGTGAGAGTGGAGTGAGGGTGGAGTGAGAGTGGAATGAGAGTGGAGTGAGGGTGGAGTGAGAGTGCAGTAAGAGTGGAGTGAGAGTGGAGTGAGAGTGGAGTGAGAGTGGAGTGAGGGTGGAGTGAGAGTGGAGTGAGGGTGGAGTGAGAGTGGAGTGAGGGTGGAGTGAGAGTGGAGTGAGAGTGGAATGAGGGTGTAGTGAGAGTGGAGTGAGGGTGGAGTGAGGGTGGAGTGAGAGTGGAGTGAGGGTGGAGTGAGAGTGGAGTGAGGGTGGAGTGAGAGTGGAGTGAGAGTGGAGTGAGGGTGGAGTGAGAGTGGAGTGAGAGTGGAGTGAGAGTGGAGTGAGGGTGGAGTGAGAGTGGAGTGAGGGTGGAGTGAGAGTGGAGTGAGGGTGGAGTGAGAGTGGAGTGAGGGTGGAGTGAGAGTGGAGTGAGAGCGTGAGAGTGGAGTGAGGGTGGAGTGAGAGTGGAGTGAGTGTGGAGTGAGAGTGGACTGATGGTGGAGTGAGGGTGGAGTGAGACGGTGAGAGTGGAGTGAGAGCGTGAGAGTGTAGTGAGAGAGTGGAGTGATAGCGTGGAGTGGGAGAGTGAGAGTGGAGTGAGAGAGTGAGAGTGGAGTGAGGGAGTGAGAGGGAATGAGAAAGTGGAAGTGGAATGAGCGAGTGAGAGTGGAGTGAGAGAGAGTGGAGTGAGAGTGGAATGAGAGTGGAGTAAGAGAGTGGAATGAGCGAATGAGAGTGGAGTGAAAGTGGAGTGAGGGTGGAGTGAGAGTGGAGTAAGAGAGTGGAATGAGCGAATGAGAGTGGAGTGAAAGTGGAGTGAGGGTGGAGTGAGAGTGGAGTGAGAGTGGAGTGAGGGTGGAGCGAGAGTGGAGTGAAGGTGGAGTGAGAGTGGAGTGTGGGTGAAATGTGGGAGTGCAGTGAGAGTGGAGTGAGGGTGGAGTGAGGGTGGAGTGAGAGTGGAGTGAGAGTGGAGTGAGAGTGGAGTGAGAGTGGAGTGAGGGTGGAGTGAGAGTGGAGTGAGGGTGGAGTGAGGGTGGAGTGAGGGTGGAGTGAGAGTGTAGTGAGGGTGGAGTGAGATAGGAATGAGAGTGCAGAATGGAGTGAGAGTGCAGTGAGAGTGGAGTGATGGTGGAGTGAGGGTGGAGTGAGAGTGTAGTGAGGGTGGAGTGAGATAGGAATGAGAGTGGAGAATGGAGTGAGAGTGCAGTGAGAGTGGAGTGAGAGTGGAGTGAGAGTGGAGTGAGGGTGGAGTGAGAGTGGAGTGAGGGTGGAGTGAGGGTGGAGTGAGGGTGGAGTGAGAGTGTAGTGAGGGTGGAGTGAGATAGGAATGAGAGTGGAGAATGGAGTGAGAGTGCAGTGAGAGTGGAGTGATGGTGGAGTGAAGGTGTAGTGAGAGTGTAGTGAGGGTGGAGTGAGATAGGAATGAGAGTGGAGAATGGAGTGAGAGTGCAGTGAGAGTGGAGTGAGAGTGGAGTGAGGGTGGAGTGAGGGTGGAGTGAGAGGGTGAGAGTGGAGTGATAGCGTGGAGTGGGAGAGTGAGAGTGGAGTGAGAGAGTGAGAGTGAAGTGAGAGAGAGTGGAGTGAAAGTGGAGTGAGAGGGTGAGAGTGGAATGAGAAAGTGGGAGTGGAATGAGCGAGTGAGAGTGGAGTGAGAGTGGAGTGAGAGTGGAGTGAGGGAGTGAGAGTGGAGTGAGAGTGGAGTGAGAGTGGAGTGAGGGAGTGAGAGTGGAGTGAGAGTGGAGTGAGAGTGGAGTGAGAGTGGAGTGAGAGAGTGGAGTGATAGCGTGGAGTGGGAGAGTGAAAGTGGAGTGAGAGTGTGAGAGTGGAATGAGAGAGTGAGGGAGTGAGAGTGGAATGAGAAAGTGGGAGTGGAATGAGCGAGTGAGAGTGGAGTGAGAGTGGAGTGAGAGTGGAGTGAGGGAGTGAGAGTGGAGTGAGAGTGGAGTGAGAGTGGAGTGAGAGTGCAGTGAGAGTGAAGTGAGAGTGGAGTGAGAGTGGAGTGAGGGAGTGAGAGTGGAGTGAGAGTGGAGTGAGGGTGGAGTGAGAGTGGAGTGAGAGTGGAGTGAGAGTGGAGTGAGGGTGGAGTGAGAGTGGAGTGAGGGAGTGAGGGTGGAGTGAGAGCGAGGGAGGGGGGCACTGCCACCTGTGTTTACAATGCCCCCACTGAAGAGGGGGGGGGGGCGGGTGCGTAGGGGGGCTACGTGGCGGATAGAGGAGGTCGGGGGGAGAGATGGTGGGTAGAGGAGAGGGGGATCATGTGGGGGGGTTGGGGGTGGAGCATGTAGGGGGGCATACAGCGTGGGTGGAGGAGAGGGGGATCACGTGGCGGGGGGACGTGGGGTGGTGGGGGAAGACGTGGGGGGGGGGGGGGTGATTGAACACAGACGCAGGGAGCTGGCGGAGCCCACGTGGGTTCGGCGCGGGGGGGATGTGGACGGAGATCGGCCCGGGATGAGCCGTGGTTAACGCTCGCGACTCAAGAGCGAGAAGCACCTGAGTTCGATTCCCGACTCGGGCGCCTTTCTGTGTGGCGTTCGAATGCGTGCGCGCGTGCGTGTGTGTGTACGTGTGTGTACGTGTGTGTGTGTGTACGTGTACGTGTGTGTGTGTCTGTGTGTACGTGTGTGTGTGTGCGTGTGTGTCTGTGTGTACGTGTGTGTGCGTGTGTGTGTGTGCGTGTGTACGTGTGTGTGCGTGTGTGTGTGTGCGTGTGTGTCTGTGTGTACGTATGTGTGTGCGTGTGTGTGCGTGTGTACGTGTGTGTGCGTGTGTGTCTGTGTGTACGTGTGTGTGTGCGTGTGTGTGTGTCCGTGTGCGTGTGTACGTGTGTGTGTGCGTGTGCGTGTGTGTCTGTGTGTACGTGTGCGTGTGTACGTGTGCGTGTGTACGTGTGCGTGTGTACGTGTGCGTGTGTACGTGTGCGTGTGTACGTGTGCGTGTGTACGTGTGCGTGTGTGGGAGCGGTAGGGTAGCGGTGAGCGCGCTGCGCTACGAGCCTGGCGACCCGAGTTCGATTCCCGCTCACGGCCACCGACACCAGTGACGCTTTACTTCAACCGGTCCTGGGCCTCCTCCCCTAGGTCGACTCAGCCTCAAATGAGTACCTGGTGCCGTGGTGTGTTCCGGCCTTCATTGTTTGTGAGGCCGAGCCGCTCTTTCTCCCTCCCTACCTGCCCCTATTGATTTGTAGGGTTCCCGTGTTGAGATCAAGTCGAGAGACTCGGGATCGAGTGCCATCTGTGCGTGCCGCGTGTTGAACTTCTTTCGCACCGCGCGTAGCCAACCGCGCCATTGATGGAGGTGCGGGAGGGGGAACAACAAACTAAACACGACAACAATAAGCAGTTTTAAAGAAATGAGTTCGTCAATATCCTTTGGGTCTTTCGGTAAACTCACGTAAGATAGGTTAAAATTTTTAATTAAAGAAACTTTATTTTTTTAACCTATCTACGTGACACTGCCGACAGACCCAAAGAATATTAATTCCTGCAGTCACGAACGCTACAAGTCGAGTTTGTCAATCTAGATGATGATGACGATGCTTTAAAAGTGCACAGCTCCAAGTGGCTTCCTAATATCGGAATGAAGAGCGTTCCAGACGGCCGCAGACGCGCATGTGGAAGCGCGCGACGCGGTGTCTGTCGTCCTTGTTGTGAGGATGGCGATCGGAGTTCACGTGACGATGGTTCGTTCTCCTTGACGACATCAGCAGCGAGGTGTCGTGGTTTCATTTGTCGTAAGCACATCTCCATAATAGAGTCCCATGTGGACAGAGGAGTCCCATCTACACAGAGGAGTCCCATCCACAGTAGAGTCCGATCTACATAGAGGAGTCCCATCTACATAGAGGAGTCCCATCTACACAGAGGAGTCCCATCTACACAGAGGAGTCCCATCTACACAGAGGAGTCCCATCTACATAGAGGAGTCCCATCTACACAGAGGAGTCCCATCTACACAGAGGAGTCCCATCTACATAGAGGAGTCCCATCTACACAGAGGAGTCCCATCTACACAGAGGAGTCCCATCTACACAGAGGAGTCCCATCTACACAGAGGAGTCCCATCTACATAGAGGAGTCCCATCTACACAGAGGAGCCCCATCTACACAGAGGAGTCCCATCTACATAGAGGAGTCCCATCTACAGTAGAGTCCCATCTGCATAGAGGAGTCCCATCTGCATAGAGGAGTCCCATCTACACAGAGGAGTCCCATCTGCAGTAGAGTCCCATCTACACAGAGGAGTCCCATCTACACAGAGGAGTCCCATCTACAGTAGAGTCCCATCTACATAGAGGAGTCCGATCTGGACAGAGGAGTCCCATCTGCACAGAGGAGTCCCATCTACACAGAGGAGTCCCATCTACATAGAGGAGTCCCATCTACACAGAGGAGTCCCATCTACACAGAGGAGTCCCATCTACACAGAGGAGTCCCATCTACAGTAGAGTCCCATCTACAGTAGAGTCCCATCTACAAAGAGGAGTCCCATCTACACAGAGGAGTCCCATCTACACAGAAGAGTCCCATCTACACAGAGGAGTCCCATCTACACAGAGGAGTCCCATCTACATAGAGGAGTCCCATTTACACAGAGGAGTCCCATCTACACAGAGGAGTCCCATCTACACAGAGGAGTCCCATCTACACAGAGGAGTCCCATCTACATAGAGGAGTCCCATCTACAGTAGAGTCCCATCTACACAGAGGAGTCCCATCTACACAGAGGAGTCCCATCTACACAGAGGAGTCCCATCTACACAGAGGAGTCCCATCTACATAGAGGAGTCCCATCTACATAGAGGAGTCCCATCTACAGTAGAGTCCCATCTACACAGAGGAGTCCCATGTGGACAGAGGAGTCCCATCTGGACAGAGGAGTCCCATCTACAGTAGAGTCCCATCTACACAGAGGAGTCCCATCTGGACAGAGGAGTCCCATCTACACAGAGGAGTCCCATCTACACAGAGGAGTCCCATCTACACAGAGGAGTCCCATCTACATAGAGGAGTCCCATCTACATAGAGGAGTCCCATCTACAGTAGAGTCCCATCTACACAGAGGAGTCCCATGTGGACAGAGGAGTCCCATCTGGACAGAGGAGTCCCATCTACAGTAGAGTTCCATCTACACAGAGGAGTCCCATCTACATAGAGGAGTCCCATCTACATAGAGGAGTCCCATCTGGACAGAGGAGTCCCATCTACACAGAGGAGTCCCATCTGCACAGAGCAGTCCCATCTACACAGAGGAGTCCCATCTACACAGAGGAGTCCCATCTGGACAGAGGAGTCCCATCTACACAGAGGAGTCCCATCTGCACAGAGGAGTCCCATCTACATAGAGGAGTCCCATCTACACAGAGGAGTCCCATCTACACAGAGGAGTCCCATCTACACAGAGGAGTCCCATCTACACAGAGGAGTCCCATCTACCCAGACGAGTCCCATCTACATAGAGGAGTCCCATCTACAGTAGAGTCCCATCTGCATAGAGGAGTCCCATCTGCATAGAGGAGTCCCATCTACACAGAGGAGTCCCATCTGCAGTAGAGTCCCATCTACACAGAGGAGTCCCATCTACACAGAGGAGTCCCATCTACAGTAGAGTCCCATCTACATAGAGGAGTCCGATCTGGACAGAGGAGTCCCATCTGCACAGAGGAGTCCCATCTACACAGAGGAGTCCCATCTACATAGAGGAGTCCCATCTACACAGAGGAGTCCCATCTACACAGAGGAGTCCCATCTACACAGAGGAGTCCCATCTACAGTAGAGTCCCATCTACAGTAGAGTCCCATCTACACAGAGGAGTCCCATCTACACAGAGGAGTCCCATCTACACAGAAGAGTCCCATCTACACAGAGGAGTCCCATCTACACAGAGGAGTCCCATCTACATAGGGGAGTCCCATTTACACAGAGGAGTCCCATCTACACAGAGGAGTCCCATTTACACAGAGGAGTCCCATCTACACAGAGGAGTCCCATCTGCAGTAGAGTCCTATCTACACAGAGGAGTCCCATCTACACAGAGGAGTCCCATCTACAGTAGAGTCCCATCTACATAGAGGAGTCCGATCTGGACAGAGGAGTCCCATCTGCACAGAGGAGTCCCATCTACACAGAGGAGTCCCATCTACATAGAGGAGTCCCATCTACACAGAGGAGTCCCATCTACACAGAGGAGTCCCATCTACACAGAGGAGTCCCATCTACAGTAGAGTCCCATCTACAGTAGAGTCCCATCTACACAGAGGAGTCCCATCTACACAGAGGAGTCCCATCTACACAGAAGAGTCCCATCTACACAGAGGAGTCCCATCTACACAGAGGAGTCCCATCTACATAGAGGAGTCCCATTTACACAGAGGAGTCCCATCTACACAGAGGAGTCCCATTTACACAGAGGAGTCCCATCTACACAGAGGAGTCCCATCTACATAGAGGAGTCCCATCTACAGTAGAGTCCCATCTACACAGAGGAGTCCCATCTACACAGAGGAGTCCCATCTACACAGAGGAGTCCCATCTACACAGAGGAGTCCCATCTACATAGAGGAGTCCCATCTACATAGAGGAGTCCCATCTACAGTAGAGTGCCATCTACACAGAGGAGTCCCATGTGGACAGAGGAGTCCCATCTGGACAGAGGAGTCCCATCTACAGTAGAGTCCCATCTACACAGAGGAGTCCCATCTGGACAGAGGAGTCCCATCTACACAGAGGAGTCCCATCTACACAGAGGAGTCCCATCTACACAGAGGAGTCCCATCTACATAGAGGAGTCCCATCTACATAGAGGAGTCCCATCTACAGTAGAGTCCCATCTACACAGAGGAGTCCCATGTGGACAGAGGAGTCCCATCTGGACAGAGGAGTCCCATCTACAGTAGAGTTCCATCTACACAGAGGAGTCCCATCTACATAGAGGAGTCCCATCTACATAGAGGAGTCCCATCTGGACAGAGGAGTCCCATCTACACAGAGGAGTCCCATCTGCACAGAGGAGTCCCATCTACACAGAGGAGTCCCATCTGCACAGAGGAGTCCCATCTACATAGAGGAGTCCCATCTACACAGAGGAGTCCCATCTACACAGAGGAGTCCCATCTACACAGAGGAGTCCCGTCTACAGTAGAGTCCCATCTACATAGAGGAGTCCCATCTACACAGAGGAGTCCCATCTACACAGAGGAGTCCCATCTACATAGAGGAGTCCCATCTACATAGAGGAGTCCCATCTACACAGAGGAGTCCCATCTACACAGAGGAGTCCCATCTACATAGAGGAGTCCCATCTGCATAGAGGAGTCCCATCTACATAGAGGAGTCCCATCTACACAGAGGAGTCCCATCTGGACAGAGGAGTCCCATCTGCATAGAAGAGTCCCATCTGCATAGAGGAGTCCCATCACGCAACATATCGAAAGCTAAATAAATAGCAATGCGGACTTCAGTGTTTACAAACTGCCCTGTGCTCAAAGGGCCAAACGAAGGCATCCATACGAGAGGGGTGGGGGGGGTTGCAGATCATTAGCACATGAAAGGGAGATTATCACGAACGAGGCAATTAGCCCCCCCCCCCGCCCGCTGGGTCTTAATGAGCTAATGATGTCTACAGGGGGGAGAAGTGTCACGCTTCTTCGAAACACTTCCCGGAATGGATTGATCGTGATTGTCTCCGCGACGTGTAAACACACAACTGGCACACAACACGCACACTCGCCAGTGTGCGTCTTGTGTGTCTGTTGTGTGTTTAGTCTTCGCGGCGTGTAAACACACGCACGCTGAGCAACACACACACAACAAACACACAACACACACACAGCAAACATACAGCAAACACACACAACACACACACAACACACACACAGCAAACACACAACACACACTCGCCACTGTGGAGAGAGACAGAGAGAGACACCAAGACCCAGAACGAGAATCTCGGCGAGTTTGACTCGGTGACTTCGACGTGGCCATGATGAACCAGGCCTGACCTGGCCAGCATGAACCCCTCGGACGAGGTTAACAGCAGCGTCACCCGCGGTGGCTAGGAGGTGTTAACTGCATCGCCTTGTATACAGGAGGTCTAGGGTTCGATCCTAACCCCTGACGATGCCTGCTGCTGTATATTTAGAGTTTGCGTGTCTCTCTCTCTCATCATCACCACGGTGGCTAGGAGATGTTAACTACCTCGCCTGGTATACAGGAGGTCGCGGGTTCGATCCCGACCCTGACGATGCCTGCTGCTGTATATTTGGAGTTTGCGTGTCTCTCTCTCTCTCCCTGTGGTCGCGTGGATTTTTCTCCGGGACCTCCGGTTTTCCCCTCCACGTGCATAATCAACATCACCACGCGTTTATATTTGGCTACCATCAACGTCCACGTGATGATGAGCCACCTTAGTTGAGCTGTCATTTGTGATGGGCCAGGGTCGCTTCTGAAAAGGAGCTGCAGTATAGCTCAGTAGGGCCTTACCTGGTGAAATAAAAACAATGAGTTTGTCTTCTTCTTTGGTTCTTTCGGTAAAGTCACGTAGAATGAGAATAAAATAATAAATTGATAAAATAAAATAACACAATAATATTCTCACGACGTTTCGGCCACAACACAAGCGGCCTTCATCAGGTCGAGACTGTCTGGTAGCACAGCGCTGGAGTGAAAAGCCACGTTCAGATCACGACCTTTAAGCTGTGTGAGAGGAAACAAAGCGCCTTGACAAAGGAATTAGCATATAATTTAGCATTGAAATGGCTGAGTGATTAGCTTGTGACTGGTCACAGAAATGGCTATGTTAAAAGTTAAAGCATACACATCCGCAGAGGCACCCCTTGACAAAGGAATTAGCATAGAATTTAGCATTGAAATAGCTAAGTTAAAGCATACACATCCGCAGAGGCACCCCTTGACAAAGGAATTAGCATAGAATTTAGCATTGAAATAGCTGAGTGATTAGCTTGTAACTGGTCACAGAAATAGCTATGTTAGAGTCAGAGCATACACATTCACCGAGGCACTTAGTAAAAATCAAACAGGAGAATTTAGCATTGAAATAACTAGGCGAATTTAGCATTGAAATAACTGAGTGATTAGCTAGTGACTGGTCACTAGCGAGGAGTGAGCAGCGGTGGTGTGTGGTGGGTGAACGCGCTGCCCTACGAACCTTGCGTACCCGGGTTCGATTCCCGCTAGCGGCCACCGACGACCAGTGACGATGATCTCAACCGGTACTGTGCCTTCCTCTAGGTCGACTCCGCCTCAAATGAGTACCTGGTATGGTGTGTAGTAAACATCGCTAGCACTGGGGAGACAAAGGCGATCGGGCGCGGTGCTGGCCACCCAAACACCTCGTGTGTCACAGCGTCGGCTTTCGGAGGTGCTACTCGCTAACAGCACTCGCCCCAACCGGCTCTTAAGACTATACGGGGGATCTTTGCCCCTGTATTGTGTTATGTTTGTATTTGTTCGTACTGAGTACAGCCTCTAAAGGCCCAACACGCCAAACGACCAGCAACAAGCAGCACTATCACTCCAGCGCTGTCCTCCAGACAGTCTCGTCCCTTCACCTGATGAAGGCCGCTTGTGTTGTGGCCGAAACGTCGTGAGACTATTATTGTGTTACTTTATTTTATCAATTTATTATTTTATTCTCATTCTACGTGACTTTACCGAAAGAACCAAAGAATACTATCACAGTTGTTATATCGGTGAGCGTTAACGCGTTATTGTGCTCGCTAAAACACAGCAGGTTGGCACAGAAGGGGGCACAGGTGGTGCATCTGTCAGCCATCTGAGTCAGTCAACCCATGACACCTGCTGGGTCTGTCCCGTGACCTCCTCCTGCACCTAGCCTGGCACGGCAGTACAACCCAAGGCACCTGTTGGGTTTTAAGAAAGTAGCACAGATTTTGTTTCAAAATGGAAAACACGGAAAATCTGTAATTTAAAAGGGGGAGGGGGGGTGAGCACATAAAGCAAAGAAACGGAAAAAAAACTCGGAGAAAACGACATGATGAACGAAGCAACGTGCCGACGAAATCGAGCATCTTCGTGTTTCCTCTGATTATAAAGAGAGAGAGAGAGAGACGGGAGAATGAGGGGAGATGGGAAAGCGAAAAAGAGGGGGGGGGGGGAGGGAAGAGATGGGAGATTAAGAGAGGAAGGAAGGGAAGAGAGAGAGAGAGGAGAGATAACAACAAGAGACAGAGGAAGGCGGGGTTGGTAACAAGGGAGCCAGAGTGGAGAGATGTAGAGATGTTGGGGGGGGGGGAGAGATCAAGGGAGAGGGGAATGAGGAGCGGAGGGAGGGACAGATAGGGAGAGGGGTGGAGGAGAGGAGGGAGGGAAGGGAGCGGTGGACGTCGCACTCCGAGCCAAGGGTGTAACTCGCTGACCCCGTGCCCCCTGTACACTGGACATCTGTGAGAGAGAGAGAGAGCTTCATAGCTCATCGGATTCCTCCTCCGGCCCTAAATAAAGATCCCCGAGGGCCAAGTCAACGCGGCCCGCACACTCACGCGGCCCGGACACTCACGCGGCCCAGACACTCACGCGGCCCGGACACTTTGGGCACTTGGGCCACTTCGTTCGGGCCACTGCCTGGGCGGCCCTTCTGCAGTGCTACTGATGCCACTGTTGCATCTACTGTTGCTACTGCTGCAACTGTTGCTGCTATTGATTCCACTGCTGCTGCTGCTGCTACTGATTTCACTGCTGCTGCTACTGTTGCTGCTGTTGCTGCTACTGTTGCTACTGTTGCAACTGTTCCTGCTACTGATTCCACTGCTGCTACTGTTGCTGCTGTTGATGCTACTGTTGCTACTGCTGCAATTGTTGCTGCTACTGTTGCTGCTACTGATTCCACCGCTGCTGCTACTGTTGCTGCTACTGTTGCTACTGTTGCAACTGTTGCTGCTATTGATTCCACTGCTGCTGCTACTGTTGCTGCTGCTGTTGCTGCTACTGATGTCACTGTTGCTAGTACTGGTGCCACTGCTACTGCTGTTGCTGCTCCTGATGCCACTGCTACTGCTGCAACTGTTGCTGTTACTTATGCTGCTGCTACTGTTGCTACTGCAACTGTTGCTGCTACTGATACCACTGCTGCTGCTACTGCTGCTACTGATGCCACTGCTGCTGCTACTGTTGCTGCTGCTGATGCCACTGCTGCTATTGTTGCTGTTACTGATGTTGCTGCTGCTGCAACTGTTGCTGTTACTGCCGCAACTATTCCTGCTACTGATAACAGTGCTGCTGCTGCTGCTACTGCTGGTACTGTTGCTGCTACTGCTGCTACTGTTGCTGCTACTGATACCAACATCGCCACTGGGGAGACAAAGGCGGCCGGGCGTGGTGCTGGCCACCCACCCCCTCGTGTGCCGCGCCGGCATTCATAGGTGCTGCCCGCTAACAACGCGAGGCCCCAACAGTCTGTTCAGGCCTCTATGTCTTGTTTCTCTCCAGAGCCCTCTCGATGTGGGCCTTGGGGCCAAATGCGAGCCGCCACTTCACTCCGAGCGAGCGAGCGATTATAAACTGGCCCCGCTATGGGCCTCCAAATCGCATCAGCAAAAGGTAAATTGAATCTTGACTTAAAGCTTTCGGGACTGCGGGAATTCATATTCTTTGGGTCTTTCGGTAAAGTCGCGTGGAACAGAAAAAATAACAACAAAAAACTACGACGTTTCGATCGCAACACAAGCGATCTTTTACCGAAAGACCCAAAGCAAAAGTGAATGACTTCGCACGCCCGTGCGGAATATTCAAATGAGCCGTCTTGGGTATTTTTGCGGTGTGCGCTTTCTCCACGACGACGCGAGCGATGGTCTTTGTGCTCTGTTGGTCGTATCGTTTCGTGTCAAACCAGGACCCCATATCGAACACACACGCACACACAGAGGAGGAGTCTTCGCCCATAAACATCTGGGCAGTTCACCAGCATTGCTTCAAGCGAGCCGCACTCTGCCGCTGATGAGACACTGGATGTCATAACCAGCCCTTGCCTACGAACACCTTGGGCAAGTTCACCGAGGATTGATTCAGGTCAGCGCTGACTCTGCCGCTGATGAGACACTGGATGTCAAAACCAGCCCTCGCCTACGAACACCTTGGGCAAGTTCACCGAGGATTGATTCAGGTCAGCGCTGACTCTGCCGCTGATGAGACACTGGATGTCAAAACCAGCCCTTGCCTACGAACACCTTGGGCAAGTTCACCGAGGATTGATTCAGGTCAGTGCTGACTCTGCCGCTGATGAGACACTGGATGTCAAAACCAGCCCTTGCCTACGAACACCTTGGGCAAGTTCACCGAGGATTGATTCAGGTCAGCGCTGACTCTGCCGCTGATGAGACACTGGATGTCAAAACCAGCCCTTGCCTACGAACACCTTGGGCAAGTTCACCGAGGATTGATTCGAGCGGAGGCTCCGACTCTTGTGCGTCGGAACCGGTCCGATGCAAGCCCGCAGACTCAGCAAACGGCATCGTCGACTCTCTCACGGCCGAGCCCTGCAAGCGGTGACGTAATGGGGCGCCAGACAATTTCGGGCTGCTGCTGCTGCTGCTCCTGCGGCCGTTCAAAGGAAACGTTTTGAGCCCTTGGAATGCAAAAGGACATCCTCATTAACGCATATCGCGTCGGGTTGTTTTCGCGGAGCTGCCGAGACCTCGCGCTCGAGCCGCGCTCTTTATCGAGATTGCGTGCTCGCGAACTTCAAGGTAATGTTCCATTTGATCATCATCCGCCCAAGCCTGTGCGTGCGTGCGTGCGTCTGTCTGTGTGTGTGTGTGTGTTGAACGTCTTACATCTCGCTCTCGTAAATTAAAAAGGAGTTGGGGCGGGGTTTGTGTGGTCGTGTTTTTCAAATGAGCCAATTGCTCAACCGAACTCACACCTTTATCTCGATCAACGGGCCGATAACCACGCAGCTGTTTTCCACGTGAAATCGCGACTGATTTCGCAGCTGCAACAACATAGACCTGTCACGCAGGCCATTTTCCACTCCTGCTGCTGATGCTGCTGATCATTATCATCATCATCATCAGCAGCAGCAGCATCAACGTCACAATCATCAGCCGTGCTCAATCCGCTGCTGGACGAGATTGTGCACTGGTGGCAACAGGTGTGAACTGTTCCGATGTCACGGTTTGCAACAGGCACCGTATGAAAGTGTTTTTTTTATGTATATATAAGTTGTAATTCAAGATGTGTTATATGTGTACTGTGTATTCACGGCCTGCATTGCTCTGTGTACTAGTAATTTAATACGGCCACGAGGCTGCTCAAAGGTAGCAGTCGCTAAAGGTCACGAGTTCAGATCCTCGTGGGACGGGTGGAGGTTGGTTCGGCCTATCATCATCATCCCATTCTGCAGGGTCGATAAAGTTGGTAGCACTTTGTGGCGGAGGGGGGGGGGGTAATCAACAGTGCTTGATTTATTGATAATATCGCCCCCGGCAAAAGAACGTGGAATGTCCACCACTCGAAATATATCATGTTTTACGCGGTGTGGTGGAGAGTTGTATATTTTGTCTGCTTATCAACTTTGTCGTTCATATTCTGCACCACGCGGCTAAACACATTTCGTGTTACGTATTGAATATAATATTGCGTCACACGAGAACCCATATCTAAGAGAGACAGCCCTTGCCTATGAACCCGTGGCCAGTTAACCAGCATTGCTTCAAGCGATCCGGACTCTGCAGCTGATGAGATACTGGATTATGACACCAGCCCTTGCCGATGAACACCTACCCGTTCACCAGCATTGGTTTAAGCGATAGAGATAGAGAGAGAGATATGGACAGAGAGATATAGAGAGAGATGGACAGAGATATAGAGATGGACATAGAGAGATAGAGAGAGATGGACAGAGAGAGATATAGAGAGAGATGGACGGAGATAGACTTTTTACTTTTAAACAACTTTTATTGCCGCCAGCAGCAACAGCACTGGAGGCGATTCCGACACGAAATACACAAAGTCATCAGCAACACAAATAAACAAACACGCTATAAATCCACGCGCTGTGGCGCTAAATGCACCGCGCACAACACAAAATAAAAGTCACGTGGTGGTGGTGGTGGTCATCGCGCACGCCACGGCGACGAGCGAGCGCTTCAGAAGGTGACCACGTGGGGTGCCGTCCACGCTGGTACAGAGAGGGGCTTGTCCGGCTCCCCAGCGTTCGAAGAAGACGCGCTGCACATCACCGACATGTGTGTGGTACGTGGCGTGCTCCAGCCGGAGTGTCTCATCAGCGGCAGAGTCAGGGCTGACCTGAATCAATGCTGGGAAACTGCCCAAGACGTTCGTAGGCAAGGGCTGGTTTTGATATTCAGTGTCTCATCAGGGGCAGAGTCAGGGCTGACCTGAATCAATGCTCGGTGGACTTGCCCAAGGTGTTCGTAGGCGAGGGCTGGTTTTGACATCCTCGAGCAGGCCCCTGAACACTGGAAGCACAGAGCAGCCGTCAGTGTCACCTTGCAGTAGCAGCTACTACTACATATGTATGTAGCACTACTACATATGTAGTAGCTACTTATGTAGTAGCTAGTAGTAGCTACTACATATGTAGCGACGGGCCCCGCAATTTCAAGGGTCCCCGCGCTAAATGCTTTCAAGCTCCCAATTCCGGTTCAGTGATTCTGCACTTGCTCTATTACTATAGTACTATACCGCCTTCGACTTTCATGAATGACTGGATTGTTTAAGGTTTAGCGATTTGTCGTATTGTCTGTGCTGTTTAGCAAATGAACAAAATTACCAATGACTTCGCTGTGCAAGTAAGAACAAATTGTGTTTTTAAAATATTTACGTGGTTTAAAAAAAACATTTTAAGGCCCCTTTACAACACTTACTAGGGGAGGGGGGGGCCCGCGTGAGCTTATCCGGCACTGGTTCTACGGGGATGGATCTTTGTGTGGCTGCGGGGGGTTCACGCTCTCCGCCCCCTGTATTGCGCTCCGTGTGTGTAAGCGGTCACAGGCGGTGTGCACGTATCACCAAGTATTTCCTCTTGAGCCACGTGGGCTCGCACACGCGCGGGTGAATGCGTATTGCGTACCGGAATGTGAGCGAGTGAGTGCGTGCATTATAAGTCATCGCCGCTCGAGAGACGCGCAGAGACACAGATTCCACCTCGTCCTCCTCCTCGTCCTCCCCCCCCCTCCCCCGTTAGCGAGGAGCAGCACCCCATGGAGGCCACCGGCACGGCGCACACACACGGAGGGGGTGGGTGGCCAGGACCACGCCCGCCCGGCCGCCTTTGTCTCCCTCGTGGCGATGTTTGCACACAACCGCATCAGGCGGAGTAGTAATTTGAGGCTAAGTGTATCTAGTGGGGGGGGGGGGGCATGAGGTCCGCTGGTGTTGGAGGGATGCAGGAACTCTCACCGCGCAACCTCCGATGAGCGCGAGTTGGTTACGTGCGGTGCGAAAGGAGTTTCACGCGTGTAGTGCAGTGGCACACGCGTGTAGTGCTGTAGGACACGCGTGTAGTGCTGTAGGACACGCGTGTAGTGCTGTAGCACACGCGTGTAGTGCAGTGGCACACGCGTGTAGTGCTGTAGGACACGCGTGTAGTGCTGTAGGACACGCGTGTAGTGCTGTAGGACACGCGTGTAGTGCTGTAGCACACGCGTGTAGTGCAGTGGCACACGCGTGTAGTGCTGTGGCACACGCGTGTAGTGCAGTGGCACACGCGTGTAGTGCTGTGGCACACGCGTGTAGTGCTACAGCACTACACGCGTGTGCTACATACATCGCGATATGCGTGTGCGACATACATCGCGATATGCCGCTGCACCGCACCCCTCACGTGTGTGGACACAAACACAGCCCGGGGCGGTGTGTGAGTTGGGGGGCGTGGGAGGGAGGAGAGGAAGGGGAGGGGAGGGTCTGTGTGTCTGTGTGTGTGTGAGTGTGTCTGTGTGTGTGTGTCTGTGGGTGAGTGTGTGTGTGTGAGTGAATGTGTCTGTGTGTGAGTGTGTCTGTGTGTCTGTGTGAGTGTGCGAGTGTCTGTGTGTGTGAGTGTTGTCTGTGTGTGTGAGTGTGTCTGTGTGTGAGTGTGCGAGTGTCTGTGTGTGTGTGAGTGTGTCTGTGTATGTGAGTGTGTCTGTGTGAGTGTGCGAGTGTCTGTGTGTGTGAGTGGGGAGCGGTAGTGTAGCGGTCTAGCGCTATACTGCGCTACGAACCCGGCGACCCGGGTTCGATTCCCGCTCACGGCCAACATCAGTGTCGATTATCTGAACCGGTCCTGGGCCTCCCCTAGGTCGACTCAGGCTCAAACGACTCCCTGGTCCGGTGTGTAAAATCATCGCCACTGGCGATGTCAGTCGGTCGGGCGTGGTGCTGCCAACCATAAGTACTGCTGCTACTCGCTAACAGCACTTGCCCCAACAGTCCGTTAATGCTATACGGGGGATCCTTGTCTTTGTGATTTTGTCGGCGCGTGTGCGTGGGTAGTCGCTGTATTGTGGAACGCGATAGCGCAGTGGTCAATCCGACCACGTTAGGGTCGTGCCCTCCCGTGTGTGTACCTGTGTGTGTGTGTACCTGTGTGTGTGTGTACCTGTGTGTGTGTACCTGTGTGTGTACTTGTGTGTGTGTACCTGTGTGTGTGTACCTGTGTGTGTGTACCTGTGTGTCTGTGTGTACCTGTGTGTCTGTGTACCTGTGTGTGTGTGTGTGGGGAGCGATAGTGTAGCGGTTAGCGCTACGCTGCGCTATGAACCTGGCGACCCGGGTTCGATTCCCGCTCACGGCCAACACCAGTGACGATTATCTGAACCGGTCCCGGGCCTCCCCTAGGTCGACTCAGCATCGAATGAGTACCTAATGCGGTGGATAAAAACATTGCCACTGGGGAGACAAAGGCGGTCGGGCGTGGTGCTGGCCACCCACCCCCTCGTGTACCGTTCCGGCCTTCATAGGTGCTCGCTAACAGCACTTGCCACTACAGTCTGTTAAGGCTATACGGGGGATCTTTGTCTTTTTGTGTGTGTGTATGTGTACCTGTGTGTGTGTATACCTGTGTGTGTGCTGCATTATTTATGTATGTTATGTATGCCGATGATTTGGTAATAGCTGCTCATTCAGAGGAGTTGGAGACGCTGCTGCTGAGACTGGAGCGTGCCACTAAGAGATGCGGCCTTACCATCAGCCCCACCAAAACTAAGCACCTGCCTGGGTATGTTGTAGCATCGGACACTCCACCCCCACAACTCCCAATCGGTGATGGGGCAGTTGTGGAGAGCGTGGAGAGTTTCCCAATTCTGGGCAGTGTGCTTATGACTGGCTCCAGTTTAACAGCAGAGGTCTCACTCCGAATCAGTCGAGCGGCAATATCTTTTAATCGGTTGCGTAACGCTGTGTGGAAGCTACCTGGTCTGTCGCTCCGCACTAAGCTTCAGGTCTTCTCGGCCACGGTCATTCCCTCCCTTCTCTACGCTTGCGAAACGTGGACCCCCCTAATGGAACATCTTCGCCGGTTAGAAACATTTAGGCTGGCCTGCCTACGATCCATCCTGGGTTTAACCAGACTGGATTGTGTGAGAGCTCACAAATCCTTGAAAGATCTGGGCAAGGTCCCATCGGTGAGCTCCTCCGGTAGGCAAGGCTGCGTTGGCTTGGTCATGTAGCCCGCATGCCCAGCCACCGCATGCCGAAACAGCTTTTGTTCAGCCGGATTGAGGGGGCTAAACGGGCGCGGCACGGGCTAGAGAAGAGATGGAGTGATGTGGTACAGGAGGACGTGGAGCTGAGTGGACTTGCCGATGACTAGTACCAGCGGTGTCAAGATCGGCCTCTGTGGAGGAGGCTCGTGAAGGATGCTACTGGGCAGTTGGAGGCAGTCGCCCTCCAACAACAAAGGAGGGCGGAGGAGCGACGCTCACAACAGCGAGCGGAGCGCCGGGTGGCTAAAGCACAGCAGGTTGGCACAGTAGGGGGCACAGGTGGTGCATCAGCCAGTCATCTCAGTCAGTCGACCCGTGGCACCTGGGTCTGCCCCGTGACCTCCTGCCAGCGGGCGTTCGACACTTCACGTGGCCTCAGGGTGCACATAGCCTGGCACAAGCGTCGTGGTGACGTCACCGCCACTTAGTGGCGAATGGCGGTTGTTGTTGTTGTAATGGGGAGCGATAGTGTAGCGGTTAGCGCGCTGCGCTATGAACCTGGCGACCCGGGTTCGATTCCCGCTCACGGCCAACACCAGTGACGATTATCTGAACCGGTCCCGGGCCTCCCCTAGGTCGACTCAGCCTCAAATGAGTACCTGGTGCGATGTGTAAACATTGCCACTAGGGAGACAAAGGCGGTCGGGCGTGGTGCTGGCCACCCACCCCCTCGTGTACCGTTCCGGCCTTCATAGGTGCTCGCTAACAGCACTTGCCCCTACAGTCTGTTAAGGCTATATGGGGGATCTTTGTCTTTGTTTTTGTACGTGTGTGTACCTGTGTGTGGACGTGTGTGTGTGTGCCTGTGTGTGTGTACTTGTGTGTGCTGCGTATGTGTGTGTACCTGTGTGTGTACCTGTGTGTGTACCTGTGTGTGGACGTGTGTGTGTGTACCTGTGTGTGTGTGCTGCGTATGTGTGTGTATCTGTGTGTGTACCTGTGTGTGTGTGCTGCGTACGTGTGTGTACCTGTGTGTGTACCTGTGTGGGGAGCGGCAGCGTAGCGGTTAGCGCTACGCTGCGCTTCGAACCCGGTCACCCGAGTTCGATCCCCGCTCACGGCCAGCACCGCCGGTGACGATTATCGGCACCGGTCCCTGGGGCCTCCCCCTCGGTCGACTCAGCCTCAAACACGACTACCCCGGTGCGGTGTGCGGCGATCCACAACAAGGGAGACAAAGGCGGCCGCGCGTGGTGTCAACCGCAACAACATCCTCGCGTCTGTAAGCGAACAGCGCTTGCGCCTGACACCCTGCCCAGAGGCGCCACGGGCGACCCTTCCAGTTTTGTGTAACGCGATAGGCCGCGCGTAACTTGTTTACCGTGCGTGTAAACACCACTCGTGTCCCCTCCACCCCCTACATCCCCCCACACCCCCCTACACACAAACACACAACAACAACAAGAATAACAGCCATTCGCCACGAAGTGGCGGTGACGTCACCACGAGGCTTGTACCAGGCCATGTGCACCTTGAGGCTACCACGTGAAGTGTCGAACGCCCGCTGGCAGGAGGTCACGGGGCAGACCCAGCAGGTGCCACGGGTCGACTGACTGTGGCGACTGGCTGATGCACCACCTGTGCCCCCTACTGTGTCAACACTCAACACACACTCACACACACACCGCCGCGGTTCCGTGCGCGCCGATTGGCCCCCCACCACCCTCGTCGCTGTGTTCGATCGATAAGATCGATATGTGGGACGTTCACGCTCGGCTGACGTAATTGAGACGAATCTGTAGGGGAGGGGGCGCGCGCTTTGTCGGCCATGGGATCGTGCGTTTTGGAATTCTCGCCGATTGAGCTCTAACCCCTCATAAAACCACTACCCCCTTACCTACAAACACCCCAAACCCTATCCCTCTAACCCCTCATAAAACCACTACCCCCTTACCTACAAACACCCCTCACACTAACCCTCTAACCCCTCATAAAACCACTACCCCCTTACCAACAAGCACCCCAAACCCTAACCCTCTAACCCCTCATAAAACCACTACCCCCTTACCTACAAACACCCCTAACCCTCTAACCCCTCATAAAACCACTACCCCCTTACCTACAAACACCCCTCACACTAACCCTCTAACCCCTCATAAAACCACTACCCCCTTACCAACAAACACCCCAAACCCTAACCCTCTAACCCCTCATAAAACCACTACCCCCTTACCTACAAACACCCCAAACCCTAACCCTCTAACCCCTCATAAAACCACTACCCCCTTACCTACAAACACCCCTAACCCTAACCCTCTAACCCCTCATAAAACCACTACCCCCTTACCTACAAACACCCCAAACCCTAACCCTCTAACCCCTCATAAAACCACTACCCCCTTACCTACAGACACCCCAAAACCCTAACCCTCTAACCCTTCATAAAACCACTACCCCCTTACCTACAAACACCCCTAACCCTCTAACCCCTCATAAAACCACTACCCCCTTACCAACAAGCACCCCAAACCCTAACCCTCTAACCCCTCATAAAACCACTACCCCCTTACCAACAAACACCCCAAACCCTAACCCTCTAACCCCTCATAAAACCACTACCCCCTTACCTACAAACACCCCAAACCCTAACCCTCTAACCACTCATAAAACCACTACCCCCTTACCTACAAACACCCCTAACCCTAACCCTCTAACCCCTCATAAAACCACTACCCCCTTACCTACAAACACCCCAAACCCTAACCCTCTAACCCCTCATAAAACCACTACACCCTTACCTACAGACACCCCAAACCCTAACCCTCTAACCCTTCATAAAACCACTACCCCCTTACCTACAAACACCCCTAACCCTCTAACCCCTCATAAAACCACTACCCCCTTACCAACAAGCACCCCAAACCCTAACCCTCTAACCCCTCATAAAACCACTACCCCCCTACCTACAAACACCCCTAACCTCTAACCCCTCATAAAACCACTACCCTCTTACCTACAAACACCCCTCACCCTAACCCTAACCCCTCATAAAACCACTACCCCCTTACCTACAAACACCCCAAACCCTAACCCTCTAACCCCTCATAAACCACTACCCCCTTACCTACAAACACCCCAAACCCTAACCCTCTAACCCCTCATAAAACCACTACCCCCTTACCTACAAACACCCCAAACCCTAACCCTCTAACCCCTCATAAAACCACTACCCCCTTACCAACAAACACCCCAAACCCTAACCCTCTAACCCCTCATAAAACCACTACCCCCTTACCTACAAACACCCCTAACCCTAACCCTCTAACCCCTCATAAAACCACTACCTCCTTACCAACAAACACCCCTAACCCTAACCCTCTAACCTCTCATAAAACCACTACCCCCTTACCAACAAACACCCCTCACCCTAACCCTCTAACCCCTCATAAAACCACTACCCCCTTACCTACAAACACCCCTAACCCTAACCCAATCACTCACCTCAACCTTAACCCAATCACTCACCCCAACCTTAACCCTATCACTCACCCCAACCTTAACCCTATCACTCACCCCAACCTTAACCCTATCACTTACCCCAACCTTAACCCAATCACTCACCCCAACCTTAACCCTATCACTCACCCCAACATTAACCCTATCACTCACCCCAACCTTAACCCAATCACTCACCCCAACCTTAACCTTCTCTCCAATTGAACAACCGAGCTGCTACCCTCCCACCACCATCAAAAGACAAAGATCCACACACCCCTCCCCGTGTAGCCTCTAACAGACTGTCGGGGCAAGTGCTGTTAGTAGCGAGGAGCAGCAGCAGCTATAAAGCCTGGAACTATGGCAAACGAGGGGGTGTGCAGTGGACAGCACCAAGCCTGCCCGGTCGCCTTTGTCTCCCCAGTGGCGATGTTCACGCATCGCACCACCAGGACTCATGTTGAGGCTGAGTCGACCTAGGGGAGGCCCGGGGCCGGTTCAGATAATCGTCACTGGTGTTGGCCGTGAGCCGGAATCGAACCCGGGTCACCACTTTCAGAGTCAAGTTCATCAGCAGCCTCATTAAATCATTTTCATCATCATCATCATGTGTGTTGTCCTAGCAAGGTTAGCTATGTGCGGTGCGAAAGAATTTCAACATACGGTACATGCATACTACCCATAGACTAACACTGCACCATAGACTTGACACTGCCCATAGACTCAACACTGCCCATAGAATCATTACCTATATAATAACATTACCCATAGACTAACATTGCCCATAGACTCAACACTGCCCATAGCATCATTACCCATAGACTAACATTGCCCATAGACTAGCATTGCC
The DNA here is from genome assembly GCF_048934315.1 of Petromyzon marinus. NCBI lineage: Eukaryota > Metazoa > Chordata > Hyperoartia > Petromyzontiformes > Petromyzontidae > Petromyzon > Petromyzon marinus. The sequence continues at coordinate 51,938 of NW_027423567.1, forward strand.
CATATACTAACATTGCCCATAGACTAACATTACCCATAGACTAACATTGCCCATATCCTAACATTGCCCATAGACTAACATTGCCCATATCCTAACATTACCCATAGACTAACATTGCCCATATCCTAACATTGCCCATAGACTAACATTGCCCATAGACTAACATTGCCCACGTGACTCCTATATCCTTGTCCGTGTACACAGGAATACAATGGCGTCACGGTCGGAATCTCACCCTCCACCTCCTGTCGACCAGGCGAGGTAGTTAACATTTCCGAGCCACCGTGGCGGTCTGAAAAGAATCTGCCCGAGCCGGCTTACGCTCCGGGCAGTTTATTAATAACCACTGATTGATATTCCTGTGGATATTTGTTGGGTTTCTCGCGTGATGTCACAGTTGTGGTGTTGTTTTTGGATTAGTGACGCAGGGTCCCTCGCGCGAATGATATTCTATCCTTTAGCCTCCAGAGTTCTCACCCTGAACAACTCACTAACTCACTCACTCACTAACTCACTCACTAACTCACTAACTCGCTAACTCACTCACTAACTCAATAACTCACTCACTAACTCACTCACTAACTAACTCACTCACTAACTCACTCACTCACTAACTCGCTCACTCATTAACTCACTAACTCACTCACTAACTCACTCACTAACTCACTCACTAACTCACTAGCTCATTAACTCACTAACTCACTCACTAACTCACTCACTAACTAACTAACTAACTCACTAACTCACTCACTGACTCATTAACTCACTC